>NC_064811.1:161098818-161266819 GCF_023721935.1 Panthera uncia | reverse complement strand
AATAAAATAAAATAAAATAAAATAAAATAAAATAAAATAAAATAAAATAAAATGTAAATTCAGGACTTAGACACTTTCAGGAGTCTTTAGTAACTCTTGGCCTGAGAAAACATTTTGGAAATGAGGGGCAGTGGGCATTTGAGCACCCGCACATTTTGTTTGTAGTTGAGCCTGGGTTCTTGTCACATGATACACAACAGGTGAGAAGACTACTGCGCCTCATCCCTGGCTCCTGCCCTGGCTCCTGGCATCATGTTCTCTGTGCTTGTCAACCCTGCTGGGCTGGCTGTAACTCTCATGTAATTGAATCACTTACTACCCCTGCTCTTACTGGTCCTTACTCTCACTACCATTCAACTCAAGCCTCTTGACAAGTGCTGATGGCTACTTGAGACATTCCAGAATATGTTCTTAATGGGTTGTACTGTTCTGCAAACATACTTGATTTCCATACATGTTTGCATTTGACCCTAGGAATCTTTCACTATCTCCATTTATCCTTACTCCTGGGGCTCAGAGCAGTTGTTAGATCTAATTTTCCTTTTATCATGGGTAGGTAGCAGATTTATATAAATGTACCAGTGTCTTACATGGTTATTAGAAAGGAGTCCTTTTTTGAATTAAGTGACATCTATGTGCCAGTGCTGTATTGACGAGTTCCCAGCCTGTATTTTTGCTTCAAAATCTTCTGTAGATCTGCTTAAAACCCTAAATTTTGAATATTTTCTCAGATGTTATTTAGTGTAAAACATATGCAGTATCCCTTCTTGTTGAAGTATTAGATTTAGGAAATGTACCAGAAACCTAAAATTGTAAATACATTTTTTGTTAGATAAAGAACCCACAGTTCTTTTTAATTCCTAATAGTTGAAGGTTAAATACTATAACTTATGAAAAGATCTTAAAAAGCCATGGCATACGGTAATATATTTGCTTTCTATATTTTAATAGAGCTAAAATGTATTGTGCAATAGGGCGATGTAAAATCTAGTAGTAATGCAGTGGTGTTTAAGTAATTTGGCTTTCTTGGGGCATCATCCGATGGTTGAGTCTTCAAATATTTGTTGACAGTGAATTTTCAGGGCCAAACCTGAAACTAGCTGGCGTGGTGAGCACCACGGGGTTTGAAGTAGATGCTGAGCTCCGGGCTTCAGTCCCCAGGAACTGGGGGCTAACCTCACAGCTCTTCTCTGTTTCTAAATCTGACATCAGCTCATGTGATTTTAGTGCTTCAACGTGTCTGCTGTCCACAATAGTGCTCTTTGAAATAGTAATTGTGTAGGAGAGACAGCCTGAGCTGATGTGCAATAGATCACACGGCAGTGACATGGCCAGCCGTTTTGGCCACACCACAGTTTGGAAGACTTTCTCGTAACAGTGTTTTATATCATTTTGCCTCTGTTGGCTCCAGATGCTTCCTGAATCCTGACCTTCCACTTTATCTCATTATCATACAGGAGGACCCTGTTCCCAATGGCCTCCGGGCACTTCCAGTGTTCTATGCTGCTACAATAGCAATAAACGTATTTTCCATCATGTACACAGGAGCACCAGGTAAGAATTCCTCGGCAGTTTAAATCTGGCAGGCAGAGTGTATTAGCGTTAGACTTAACGGTATTGGTTTATTTGGTGCTGGCACTGTTGTTGGTTGATGGTAAAAAGCATCACTCATGCTCATGATGGAGTAGTAAAAAGAAGAGTAAATGTACATCCTTGTTCTAAATACTCAAGAGGTATGTGAAGTACAGAGGCAAGAAACACACTTGCAAGTGAAAAAAAGAAATGTGAAATCCTCATTCTGCATGTTTGCCCCTCTGTGTTACCTTAGCAGCTTTCTTGCGCTGAGTCTCAGAACAGGATCTAACGCCACGTACCTCCCCAGGCTGCGGGGGAGTTTGGGGAGGGGGATGGCACACACATGACACACGAAGCTCTGCCGTGGCCCATAGCACAAATATCCACCTCCCTGGAATTTGTCTGACCAATGAATCCAGTGGGTAGAAGCTCCCCTTTTTTTTTTTTTTTTAAGGTACTGAAACCAATGTTGATTTTTCAGAATTACTCCTTCCCATTCTGATGGCTTTTGTTCTTTTTACATGGGTTTAGGGTTATTTTGGGGGGGGGGGGGATGCTGGATTAAAAGTTGTTTTCTTTTGCATTTTGGATGGCTAAAGAAAGTCATATGTGGTATTTCTATTTGCAAACATTTCAGTGTTGGTGAGTATTTGTACATGTTTCAGTAGAGAGGATTCCTCCTGTTTCTCTTTGTGGTAGCCTCCTACAGCTAAATCCTCAGTATACCCATTATTGTGGGGATATCTGGAGTCAGCAGATATGTCAGTTTGTGTTGTGTTTCTTCTTGTTAATGACCTTTATGGCCATTATGGATTACATTATGGATTAAGATTCAGTTATTGGCTATATCTGACAAAAAATCTCCCTCTTCCTGTTCAAAAGATAAAATTTTCCCTAAATGGCATATCATACAACAGCTGACAGGTGCCCTCTTCCAAAATGGGGGAGTATCCTTACTAATTTCTCAAACTAGGTTCCTCAAGGCCATTTTTCTCAGATTTTATTTTATTAGACATTTATAATATGTTTGTGTACTCAGTACTGCAAATAAAAAATTTCTGAATGAATATTAACATTATGGAACCTTCTGCTTTGGCATCTCTGCAGCATTCAAAGTGTTGATCTTCAGAGTTTCAATACTCATGATCAGGACTTCCAGACTTTGGGTGGTAGCCCAGGGGGTAGAGCATCACAGCTGCCTCAAGTTCTGTGAAAAGCACAAAGCTGAAGGTCATGGGGATGAGGAGAGCTGGAGAGATACAAAACCCTAGCCTCAGATACTAGCAGCCTGGTGGCCCTGGAGGTTTTATAAGTCATGGACTATGAAGTGTGTTTGTCATAGACTATCTTCTCAATATCTAAAAAAATTGGAGGCAGGGAAAACACAGCTCCGTACCACAGAGTTAATCCCACCCCCAAGTCTGAATCTCCCAGAGCATTCACACAGGGCTGGGCAGGCCTTGGAGCACGAAGTTGGGAGAAAACCGTAGGAGAGCTATTCTTTGTGTAGCAACTTCGTGCTTCTCCTGAGTCTTGTTCTTAATTTTACATAAGCTCCTAGAGCTCAAGTTAGCTGAACAAAAAGCTAATAAGCAAATGTCAATAGCTGTCTCTAAGCTTGGTGATTTGAAGCACAGAGCTAATGAAGGCTGGGGGTGCCTTTGTAGTACTCAGGCCTGAAAATGGGAACTGGTACAAATAAGGATGATTTATTGATTTACTTTTCTTTCTGCATTTTATTTTTTTCTACCCTATATTCTTTTTTTAAATTTTTTATTATTTTTTTTTATTTGAGAGAGAGAGCAAGCGAGAGGAGGGAAGGGGCAGAGAGAGACGGAGACACAGAATCCGAAGCAGGCTCCAGGCTCTGAGCTGTCAGCACAGAGCCCCAGAGCCTGACATGGGGCTCGAACTCACAAGCAGTGAGATTGTGACCTGAGCGGAAGTCAGACACCCAACCAACTGAGCCACCCAGGCGCCCCCTACCCTCTGTTCTTCTTGCTCCTGGTGGTTCTTCTGAATGTCAGAAGTCAACTGTGATTTTTATTAAAATTTGCCTTTTTCTGTAGTTGGCCTCATTTTTTCCATCTCTTTTTTCTCATTTCCTCATCTTTTGCTGCAGTTTTACTGCAGATTTGCAAATGGTATGGTAATTCTGGTATGGTACCATTCTGACTGGGATGGTAAATTATTCTAGAGAAAGTTAAACTGTATGACAGATGAGGCACTAAAGATAATATCAATACTTCATAGAGAGGTTGTAAGAAATAAATAATGTAAATGCTAACTTTTAGTGAGTTGAGTTTTACATGAATCCTTTTGGTCCTCTGAAGTCCTCTGGGAAACTGGTAATGCAGACAGGAAAGTGAAGCGTGGCAATGCTGAATTTCCAAGGGCATATAACTAGTCAGGTAGAGAATCCTAGTTCCGAGCCCCAGGCTCTGCGTGATGACAGTACACTGACCAACACGTGACATGGCACAGGTTAGACACCTAGTATATAGTACCTGGTCCCTCATGTCACTGTTAATAACAGTCAGAATGTACCAACCTTAATATGTTTTTTCTCTTCTCTTCACTCTGTTTAAAAATGGCTTCTAGAGGTGCCTGGGTGGCTCAGTTGGTTAAGCGTCTGACTCTTGATCTTGGCTCAGGTCATGATCTTATGGTTCGTGAGTTGGAGCCCCCTGTCAGGTTCTGCGCTGACAGCAAGGAGCCTGCTTGGGATTCTCTCTCTCCCTCTCTCTCTCTCTCTGCCCTCCCCTGCTCGTGCGCTCTCTCTTTCAAAACAAACAAACGCTTTAAAAAAATGGATTCTAATATATTTGGAAACCTGGCTATATATGTTTTGTATATATTTCATGCAGGTAGTGTAAAGAGACTGGCTACCTCATTCATTAGGAATATTAAAAAACCTGTACAAGAATCTTGAAGATCATTACTCATTTGAAAGCACAAATAGTATTCCCAGTGCTAGAGCTAATGTTAAGGACTTCGGTTGGCAGCTGTGCTATCAGGAATGTCACATCTCCTCACCTCCCTGAGCCTCTGTGCATCATTATAAAGTAAGGGCAGTAGGAGGACTTCTGTGAAAGCAACACCACGTTATGTGAGATAATGCCGGCAGGTGCTGAACACAGTGCCTGGCCCATAGTCCATCTTAATCCATAATAGCAGCCATTTCATTGCTATCAATCATAAGTAGCCTCATCTTTTCCACCTTAAGTTGCCAGCATATCCTGAGTTATCCTTTTATTTTTTCCACACATGTTGGTTTGGAAAGCTTACTTGAAGTTTTCCAGGGGGGCTTGCCTAGTGGAGAAGGAAAGAAAAGTAAGTCATGACTCTGAAGGACCAGCCATTTTTTTTCCCCACTAAGTCAGAAAAGGATTTTGCTAATATTTTTGCTCCAGGGGCATGTTTTTAGAATATCCAGTAGATGAGTCCAGATCTTATTTTTAGTTAGACAAAAGTTAACTTTTGCCTTTCAAACTAGACTGTAATTACCTACTACTTCCTCACGTGGGGCCTTGCTGCCTGATAGCTGTGGTGTCATATTTGGTGATAAGGCTGAGCTGAGAAGGGTCCCTTCAACAGTGACTCGGTCACTCTCCTTTCAGAATAGGTCTGCCTTCCTGCCAGTCTGGAATTTATTCTTCCTTGTTTCCTTCCTTCCTTAGAATATTTCCATTCAACACATAGGTGCCTCAGAGGTAAAAGGAAAAAATGAAAATCTCTAACAAAAAGGAGTAGCAACATTAATCTTACCCTGTTTAAGCTGTAAGAGCTTTTGATAAATAGCATATTTATGCATGGACATGACTTCAGTGGGACTCATTGGCTGTTGAGCTCTAGAGCTTTGTTTTGATTTCCTTGCTCCTCCTTCTCAATTATTTTGAAGTTGTTTATATCTTGGGCTTAGTTTGATTTGTTTGCATTTGACACAAGTTTTCTCAAAAGTCATTCTTCTACTTCAAAGACTGACCACTTTAAAACATTGTCTCTGCATTTTTTTCCTTAAAAAAATAATTTGCAAGAAGCAAAAATAACTTTGGGAAATAAAGTGCTCACTTGGGTTGGATACAAGCCTGAGGTTTATTTTTAATGAAAAAGTCTTCAGTTGTGCGGGACCTGGCTTTGTTCAATTTTTAAAGAATGAGAACTGAAATTTGTTGCATGCTTCTTTGAGTGGTCAGAGCTGATAGCCTAATTAAGCCTCTGGTGATCATATGTAACTTCTAAGTCAAAGTGTGGTCCCTGGACCAGCAGCATCAGCATCTGCAAGTAAGGTAAACGCGCACACACGTGTGTGTGTGTGTGCATGTGTGTGAGACTGTGGAAAGATACCCACAATATATTGATATATTGTATGTGGGAAATGAAATCACAGAATATATACAGTATGATTCTACATCCATTAACTTTTTTTAAAGGAAAAAAGAGATTCTCACAAACATTCTACATTGTGTGTTTATATTTAGAAAATACCTGGAAGGAAACATGCCACGGAGTTAACAGTATTTCTCTAGAAAGTAGGTTCAAGAGGGAAGAGTAATGAGCTATTTTCATATCTGTACATCATACAGTTTTGTACTGCTTTTTTAATAATAAGCATATATTATTTTATAAATTAATTTTATAAATTTAATAATTTAATGATTTAATGTTTTAATTTAAATTTAATAATTTTAATTTTATAAATTAAAATAGAGAAGAAAGGCTGTAGAGAGAAGCTAAGGAGTAGGAATATAAGGGAAGAAATATAGGTCAATGACCTTTGGAAGTTTTATTCATTTTATAGATTCTAATAATGTTGTCATATATGAAAAATCAGAGGTGTAACAAAGTAATGACATTGGAAGACTGTTTACTTCCCAAGTCTCTTGCGTATTCTGATCTTGGGGGGATTTGAAATAGAATTTTAAAGATGTTTGAGGGTAGAGCTAAATCACTATTCATCATGTCTTAACTGTTGAGAAAATGGAAGGAGCTTGAGCTGAAAGGCTGTTGTATGTCTGGAGCAGAGGCCTGGGACTCGTAGCCCCTGGTGTCGGCTCCTGGCAGCCACTTTTGGCTGAGGGAATGGAGCAATTCATGCCGTGTCCTACTTTGCCTATCCACAGAGTGAAGAGGCGCGCCATATTTTATTGCCAACTTAAGGTGTGATTATTGGAAAATAATGTAGGTACTCATAGGAAGACAATGCAGAGTATTTTTGTCAGAAGTTTTGCCTTGGATGCACATTGATTCAACTGCCTTTCTACACTGAATTTTTGTGTTTGTTTTTTATCCATGAAACTTGATTTTATATATTTGTACAAATTACAGCTGTGTAACATAACTGTCAGTTCACATTTCTTATATGCTGGTTTTAAAAGTGAATCCTTGTGTTCTTTTGCTGCCCTGTCACATTACTAAATTGCTGGAATAATTTGGTCAGATCCACATTCTTTCCCCATCCTGTTCCCCTCTGCTCTCATCATCAACAACTGTCCCCATTTTTCTGCATGCCTTTGTTCTTTTTCCTCCTGGATGTTTTACTCTTTCTCCCCAACTTCCACTCTCAGTGATGTGTTTATCCCCTACTCTCCTTTCCAGTTTCTTGTGACTTAGGAGGGTGACTTCAGAGCTTTCTGGCCACTTCCCAGGCCAAACTGATGGCAAAAGAGGTTGTGATGCTAGAATTACAAAGAGCAAGTGATAGTGTGGCTTATTGTCTACACCAGGGGTCAAACTCTTATAACCAACCTCAGTTTCTCTTTCTTGGATGTTGGTCCTGACACCTTGAGAATCCCAAGGGACCCCAACAGAAAGCATGGAGATAGGCATGGAAGGAACATCTAGAGCAGCCCTTGTCTGCTTTTATTTTGGGCTCTGCTCAGCATGGATGGAAAAAAATAGTGTCCTAGAGCAAACGTGTTCACTCATCTCAAATAGATAGATTATGGGAATGCAAGCTGGTGCAGCCACTCTGGAAAATAGTATGGAGGTTCCTCAAAAAACTAAAAATAGAACTACCCTATGACCCAGCAATTGCACTACTAGGCATTTATCCACAGGGTACAGGTGTGCTGTTTCAAAGGGACACATGCAACCCCCATGTTTATAGCAGCACTATCCACAATAGACAAAGTATGGAAAGAGCCCAAATGTCCATCGATGGATGAATGGATAAAGAAGATGTGGTATATATACAATGGAGTATTACTCGACAATCAAAAAGAATGAAATATTGGGGCGCCTGGGTGGCGCAGTCGGTTAAGCGTCCGACTTCAGCCAGGTCACGATCTCGCGGTCCGTGAGTTCGAGCCCCGCGTCGGGCTCTGGGCTGATGGCTCGGAGCCTGGAGCCTGTTTCCGATTCTGTGTCTCCCTCTCTCTCTGCCCCTCCCCCGTTCATGCTCTGTCTCTCTCTGTCCCAAAAATAAATAAAAAACGTTGAAAAAAGAAATTAAAAAAAAAAAAAAAAGAATGAAATATTGCCATTTGCAACCACGGGGATAGAACTGGAGGGTATTACACTAAGTGAAATTAGAGAAAGACAAAAATCATATGACTTCAATTATATGAGGACTTTAAGAGACAAACCAGATGAACATAAAGGAAGGGAAGAGACAAAACAGAAGAGACTCATAAATATGGAGAGCAAACTGAGGGTTACTGGAGGGGTTGTGGGAGGGGGGATGGGCTAAATGGGTAAGGGGCATTAAGGAATCTACTCCTGAAATCATTGTTGCACTATATGCCAACTAATTTGGATGTAAATTTTTAAAAATAAAAAATAAATAGATTATGGATAGATAAGTACATTATAGAAAGATGGAAAAGATTATTATCTATGTATAAATATCTTAAATCTATATATAGATATTTTAAATATCTCCATATATATATATATATATATATCCCAAATTATTTCTCTCTTCCCACCGTATCCAGGGCTTGCCTCTCTTAGATTAATACAATGAAACTAAAAGTAGCACAGTTAAACAGTTTTATCATCAACTAACCCAGGAAGCACAAAGGAAACCTCTTCGGAAACCAAATACTTTTTTTTTTTTTTTTTTAATTTTTTTGGCGTTTATTTATTTCTGAGACAGAGAGAGAGACAGAGCATGAGCAGGGGAGGGGCAGAGAGAGAGGGAGACACAGAATCTGAAACAGGCTCCAGGCTCTGAGCTGTCTGCACAGAGCCCGACGCGGGGCTCGAACTCACGGACCGCAAGATCATGACCTGAGCCGAAGTCGGACGCTGAACCGACTGAACCACCCAGGTGCCCTGGAAAACATATACTTTTAAGCTGTAAGAGTGATTGGTATTGATGTTAGTTGATCAGTTTGGTGTTGCTAATTAACAGTTACTATTCAGTTTGGCAAGAAACAGCTCTGGTGTGAGCTCTTCTCACATGTGTTAAGACACTGACGTAAAGTTCTAAAGCAGAAGCCAGGAAGCGGTGGCCCACTGGCACAGCCTGGTGGGGTGAGCCTGAGTGATTTTGCAAGGGTCAGACTTAGAGGCAGAGCCAGGGCTGGAGCCAGGCTGCCGGCTAATGTGGTGCAGCCCCAGGGTGTCCATAGCTTTCTGATGTCAGAGTGCGTGTTACGAGTGATTCAGATAATCTAGCCCCTAAAGCGTCTGTACTCCCACCAGTGACGCCTTAGCTATAATTAAGCTCGGTGATTCAGGTTTTTTGTTTTTCGTATGTGTGTAAGCTAATCCTGACTCTCACTTATAGTATTACCTATCTATTCTACCTCTTACAGTTACCAAAATGTTTAATAATCCCTTAATCAAATAGCTTTGAGTGTGTTTGTATATATAAAATGGTTAACAGTGTAACAAAGCCTGCATCATTAAAGATTTATTTAATCTAAGAGCGAAGAGCAAAGTTTTAAATAGTTCATTCCTTTAAAACTTTTAAAACATGTTTAACAATTTACAGAAGTGACATGCTTATGTTTTCAAAGTTAACAGTACAAAAGTGTATGTAGTAAGAAGTGAAAGCCCTCTCCGATTTCTTATGTCCCTATAGGATTAACCATTGTATCATTCCGGAACTTTTTCTATACATTTGTTCGTATGGTAGGAGTAGAAATATATTTTTTTAAGTTTATTTATTTATTTTGAGAGAGAGAGAGAGACAGAGCACGAGCAGGGGAGGGGCAGAGAGAGGGAGAGAGAGAATCCCAAGCAGGCTCCACACTGGTAGCGCAGAACCCGATGTGGGGCTCGATATCGCGAACCGTGAGATCATGACCTGAGCCAAAGTCCAGAGTAGGAGGCTTAACTGACTGAGCCACCCAGGTGTCCCCAATATGGGTTTTTTTAAAAAACATAAATTCGGGGTGCCTGGCTGGCTCAGTTGATAGAACATGCAACTCTTGATCTGGGGTGGGATTGTAAATTCAAGCCCCATGTTGGGTGTAGAGATTACTTAAAAATAAAATCTTAAAAAAAACCAACAACATAAATTGGAGTATAGTACTCCAGGCAGCCCTTCCTTTTTTTTTTTTTTTTTTTTTAATTTTTTAATATATGAAATTTACTGTCAAATTGGTTTCCATACAACACCCAGTGCTCATCCCAAAAGGTGCCCTCCTCACTACCCATCACCCACCCTGCCCTCCCTCCCACCCCCCATCAACCCTCAGTTTGTTCTCAGTTTTTAACAGTCTCTTATGCTTTGGCTCTCTCCCACTCTAACCTCTTTTTTTTTTTTTTTTTTTTTTTCCTTCCCCTCCCCCATGGGTTTCTGTTATGTTTCTCAGGATCCACATAAGAGTGAAACCATATGGTATCTGTCTTTCTCTGTATGGCTTATTTCACTTAGCATCACACTCTCCAGTTCCATCCATGTTGCTACAAAAGGCCATATTTCATTTTTTCTCATTTCCAGGCAGCCCTTCTTACTTACTAGATCATAGGCCTCTTTCCTTATCAGTATATATAGATCTATCTCATTTATATGATTCTGTCCTATAATTATTACACATTTCCATAATGATGCACATATTAGTTGTCTTGCACATTCTTACTGTTACAAATAAAGCCATTAGTAAGTGTTCTTGTACACATATCTTTGTTTCTGTGCAAGCATGCATGTTAAAGCTGTAAACCTGTGAATGTGTGTGAAATGTGCCTGTTGCCACCAGTGCCAGAAAATGGACAAAATTCAGAGTGATGAGTTCTGGAATGCAGTGCCAGGAAAATATGATGCTCCTAAACCATGTGCCCTTCTGCCTTTTTATTGGCTAATGTAATTGCAACTTAGTATGCATTATTGAATTTTAATGAAAAGTTTTTCTATAATTACATGAGTTGACAATTCAAAGAACAGTTAAATTTGGAGGTCAATGTCCTTTTATAGAACCTTTATCTCCAAGCTGACTTTAAAAAGGTTTGTATATGTGGTTAGAGTGTCATGGCCATTTAAAGCAGAGCTGCTGACTACTGAGAAACCCAAAGAGGCAGCAGTCAGCAGCCTGGTGCAGGGTTCCAGACCTCAGCTGCTCACTGCTGTGGGAGTGGGCTGATGTCAGGACAGAAGACGACAACGTCCTTTCTTAGCTATATATGGTCCACTCCGGAACTCTGTAACTTAGATATTGAAATAATATGTAAATGGTTTTATTCCAATTTAATATGCTGTTTGTGCCACATTGATAAAATTGTAATAGTTAGCTTACTACTCAGTTTAACCACATATTGACCAGATATAGTGTGTCTTAAACACAGGGCACATGGGAACGTTCCAGGGACAGCTTTCTACCCCAAAAACTATAGCACATTGTTTTGGTTGAAAGTTTTATTAAATACAAAACCCAGGTGATTAGTTTTGGATTGGGGGAATGTAAAGTATGTTGATATGAGCATGGCCTTTCAGAAAGTATCCACCGACAACACCACTGTCCTTTTTACTTTCCAGTGCTTGGTCTGGTCCTTCCCATATGGGCAATAGCACTCATCTCCTTTGGCGTTGCACTGCTGTTTGCCCTTTTTGTATGGCTCTTTGTGTGTCCATGGATGCGGAGGAAAATAGCAGGTAAGGGCTTTTTTATTCTTCTGGTTTACAAAAATCCTGGTTCCTGGGGCTTCAGGTGTAACCCACAATTACCCTTACTAACAGAAGAAACTGGATGCATGAATAACCCTAGAACATAGCACTGAGATACATGCCCCATCCTTGTCTCTTGGCTCCTAACTGCTTTCTGGCTCAAACTTTTTCTTGGTAACTTGTGACTGGAATGAGCAGTAAGGTCCTGGTTGCCTCGGATGACTGGAAGTTAACTACTGGTCAGGTTCTACCAGCCCCATGAAAAGCATTAGTCTTCAGGGAAATGCAGATTAATAACACAGTAAGATATCCATCCATTCACATCCACAGGAATGGTTAAAAGTAAACAGACTAACATTTCAAAATATTGACAAAGAAGAATAACTAGAATTTTCAGACGTTTATGGTGAAATATAAAATGGTACAACCACTTGGAAATTTGAAGTTTCCTGTCAAGTTAGACATACATTTACCACATGACCCAGTAATTCTACTCCTAGATATTTATCCAAGAGAAATGAAAACGTACATTCATAGGGGCACCTGGGTGGCTCAGTTGGTTGTGTGTGACTTCAGCTAGGTCATGATCTCATGGTTCATGGGTTTGAGCTCCACGTCGGGCTCTGTGCTGACAGCTCAGAGCCTGGAGCCTGCTTCAGATTCTGTGTCTCCCTCTCTGTCTGCCCCTCCCCAACTTGCACTCTGTCTCTGTCTCTGTCTCTGTCTCTGTCTCTCTCTCTCAAAAATAAATAAACATAAAGAAATAAAAAATATATATGTTCATAGAAAGACTTGTATACAATCATTTTGTCATAACAACCAGAAACTAGAAACAACCCAAATGTTCCTGAATAGGTGAAAGGATAACCAAATTGTGATATATTCATGTAATTCAAGCCTCCATAGCTATAAAGAGAATGAACTAACCACAGTATAATGAATTTCACAGACATTATGTTGAGTAAAAGAAGCCAGATACAAAATAGTACATCCTATATGATTCCAGGGAAAATTAATCTATAGCGATAGAAAGCTCTAGGTGCTGGAGATGGTGGGAGGTTTCCAGGAGACTAATGGCAAAGGGGCACATGGGAACATTCCAGGAACATGGAAATGGAAGTGTTCTCTGTCCCAGCTGGGGTAGTGTTTATAGGGTGTACTCATCCATCACAGGTCATCTGTCTGCACGTTTAAAATGTATGAATTTTATTGTATATAAATCATATTTCAACAGAATTTTTCAAAAAGAAGAATATGGATCAGAAAGCTATAAGAGCTGCTATTCTGTCCTTAGCAACATAGTTCTAAGCCTTAAGGCCACATGCTGTTACAGGGCTCTCAGATGAAAAGAAGTATTTACTTTCAGCCTCAGAGTGTGCCTTACGATCCTGTTTCAGTGTGGACATATCTCAGTTTGAAAATCCATATTCCAAAGAAGAACAGAACAAATGAGGAGACATACCATGTTCACGAATTAGAAGATTCAGTATCATTAAGATGTCAGTTCTTGTCAAATTGTTCTCTAGATTTAACACAGTTGAAGTTAAAATCCAAGCAGGTTATTTTGTAGATTTAGACAAGCTGGTTTTAAAATCTATATTGAGGGGCGCCTGGGTGGCTCAGTCGGTTGAGCGTCCGACTTCGGCTCAGGTCGTGATCTCACAGCTCGTGAGTTTAAACCCCATGTCGGGCTCTGTGCTGACAGCTCAGAGCCTGGAGTCTGCTTCGGATTCTGTGTCTCTGTGTCTCTTTCGCTATGCCCCTCCCTCATTCATGTTGTCTCTCAAGAATAAATAAAACATTAAAAAAAAAAAAGTAAAATCTATATTGAAAGGAAAATGAACTAGAATAGCCAAAACACTTTTGAAAAAGAACAGAATTGGAAGATTCATACTACTTTACTCAAAGAGTTAATATAAAGTGACCAGACTGTGTGGTATTAGTGAAGAGATGGACATCCACATTAATAGAACAGAACTCGAGTCTAGAAATAGACCCACACAAATCTGGCACGTTGATTTTTAACAAAGTACAGAGGCACTTCAGTGGAGAAAGAATCATCTTTCAACAAATGGTATTGGAATATTCGGACATCTGTATGCCAAAAAAAGAACCTTGACTTAAGCCTTACACCTGTAAAAAAAAAAAAAAACAAAAAAAAACAAAAAACAAAAACATTAAAGCATAGCATAGATTTAAACAAAAATAGAAAATGATAAGACTTTTAGGGAAAAAAATAAAATACATAAAATTTTCCCATTGTTTTGGAGATATTCAAATTGGTGTCTATGGTATCTCATGATTTCAGTTTGTACTTCTGTGATGACTAGTGATGTGGAGTACCTTTTCATAGACTTATTTGCCATTTATATAGCTCTACTGATGAAGTGTCCAAATTTTTTGCTCATTTTTTCACTGCAATATTCTTGAAGATTTCTCTATATATTCTGAATACAAGTCCTTTGTCAGGGGATTTGTAAACACTTCTAATCTGTAGGTTGTCTTTTCATTCCCTTAATAGTGTTTTTCACAGAACAGTAGTTTTAATTTTGATGAAGTGCCATTTATCAGCTTTTTTAAATTTTTTTTTTTTTTTTTTATATAAAGAGAGGATGAGCACGAATGGGGGAGAGGGGCAGAAGGAGAGAGAATCTCAAGCAGGCTTCACAGCACAGAACCCAACACAGGGCTTGATCCCATGACCCTGGGATCATGACCTGAGCCGAAATCGAGAGTTGGACCCTCAACCAACTGAGCCGCCCAGGGGCCCCACAACTTCTTTTTTTATAAATTGTGTTTTGGGTGTCACATCTAAAAATTCTTTGTTTCACCCACTCATAGAAGTTTTTTCCATTTTAAAAATTTTTATAAAAATTACAAAGTTTATGGTTTCATTTATATGACATTCTGAAAAAGACAGAACACGGGAAGAGACCAGGTCAGTGATTGCCAAGGAGCTGGGCAGTGGGTCTTACTACCAGGGGAGCTTTGGGAGGTGATAGAACTTTTCTGTATCCTGATTGTGGTGAGGGTTACATGAGTCTAGACATGTCTTAGAATCAGGATGGGCACACAAATACATAGTCAGTTCACTGCATGTAAATTTTAAAACAAAAATTAAAAAGATCCACATTAATACATACAACTTCAGACTAAATAGTAAAGCCACATCAATAATGGCTGGATGAATTGCTGCTGCTTCTCCTGTGTAGCTGTTCCCTGCTCTCTGCTGAAAATAACTATCCCTCCACCATTCATACAGACTACTAACTGAAGATGAGCCCCTTAAACATACTGCTTGTCTGGTTTAACCCATAGGAATGATCAACTATACTTCAATGCTTTGATTTTTTAAACATTCTTTTAAATGTTTTTACTTATTATTTTGAGAGAGAGAAAGACACAAAGCACGAGCAGGGAAGGGGCAGAGAGAGAAGGAGATACAGAATCTGAAGTAGGCTCCATTCAGGCTCTGAATGGTCAGCACAGAGCCTGACACGGAGCTCAAACCCATGAACTGTGAGATCATGACCTGAGCCAAAGTTGGACGCTTAACCAACTGAGCCACCCAGGCGCCCCACTAAATGTTTTGATTTTTAGAGGCTTTTTCTAATAGCTTTCTTGCCGAATAGACTATAAAATCTTTGCTTTCCAGCTTAATGCTGTAACAGCAGGAAACTGGTATTGCTCCCAATAGGCTTCTGAGGAGATTTTGTTTTATCAATGCCATATTTTGTTAGTTCAATATATATTTCTTGATCTAGTATTTTAAGTATACACTAGTGATTAAGGTCATGGACCATAGAGCTAAAATGCCTGCATTTTACCACCTGTGTGGTTCTGGGCAAATGACTTAATCTCTCTGTGTACTTCAGTTTGCTCATTAATAAAAAGCAGAAAATAATAAAACCTGTTTCATGTAAGTGTGAACAATTTTTGCTTAATTGTTGTAATCTTTACAAATATTGTCTTCTCTCATTTTGATTATAAGCACCTTAAGGTCCCGGATCTAAAAAAAAAAAAAAAAAAAAAAAAAAATCTGTATTTCTGACTGTGTACGTGGATACAGGGAGGTGACAGGATTATGTGAGTATATCCAGCAAAGAAGAATACTTCCATTTTAGTTCTGTAGGTAAGAGCTTAGAAATTTGCCCAGGAGAATCTACAAGCAGCAAGATCATTAAATCAGCACCACATATCAGATCTGATTAAAAAGAATCCTATAGAGCTTTAAAGCAGCTTTTTTTAAAAAAATTATCTTTTGAAAGTAAAAGATTTTTAGAAGTAATTAGGATCTCTCTGTTCCTTTTTGGAAAATGATTTACTTGTTTTCTAAGATTTGGTGACCTGGAGAAATCAGAGACCAGTAATTTATTGAACAGAAGAAAACCAAACAGACTATAACTAATATCTCTGAAGACAAAAAGGATAAACATTTCAGTGATTTTGAGGTTAGTTTAAGAAAATAGAAGGCCAGTCCAGATGGTCGTAGGATTACAGAGTACTAGCGGTGGAAGGGACTGTGGGGACCGCATCTAGCCCTCTCAGTTTGTTGGTTTTGAAGGAGATAATTGAGGCCTGAGCCTACCCCTCTTGTCCTCAGCAGCTGAATTTTCTGGCTTGAGTTTCCCAGATAATTGATTGAAGTCTCCTCTTCATTTTTTCTATTTAGCTATAACTATTTTTTCATTTTCAAAGTTAAATACTAAAGTATAAAGATAAATGCTCACTTTTATATTCGCTTTTCAATAACAAGATCTCTAATTTCAGAATTTTCAGTTATACCTATATTTTCTTTAGGCAAATTACAAAAAGAAGCTGCTCTATCGCGAGTTTCTGACGAAAGCCTCAGTAAAATTCAGGAAGTGGAGTCCCCAGTATTTAAAGAGCTACCAGGTGCCAAGGCTAATGACGACAGCACTGTCCCTCTCACGGGGTCAGCTGGGGAGCCATCTGGAACCTCTGAAGGCACATCAGTGGGAAACCACCCCCGGGCCTCCTACGGTAAGGTGTGCACAGAGGGTGTAGAGTTTCCATGGTGGTAGAGAGCAGTTCCTAGGGGGCCAGTGAGCAGGGGACACCAGCCAGGCTGCCTGTGGGTGATTAGGTTTTATTTATATATTAAAAAAAATTTTTTTTAATGTTTATTTGTTTTTGAGAAAGAGTGAGGGAGAAAGAGGCAGAGTGTGGGTGGGGGAGGGCAGAGAGAGAGAGGGAGACACAGAATCTGAAACAGACTCCAGGCTCTGAGCTGTCTGCGCAGAGTCTGACTCGGGGCTTGAACTTGTGAACCACGAGATCATGACCTGAGCTGAAGTTGGAGGCTTAACCAACTGAGCCACCCAGGCGCCCCATGGGTGGTTAGGTTTTAATGCACAAAAGTGTCCCTCAGTTTTATGTTTTGGGGTAGTCCAGGGGCTAAAGAGGTCTCAGAAGACCATGTAGTCAACAGAGCAAGCTCACTCTGGTCCTGTGATTTTCTTCCAAGAGCTGTTTATAGTCTCATCAACGGCGCCGGGGCCCACACACCACCTCTCTGCAGCTCAGTCAACTGCACCTGCGTCTTCCATGTTGCAGTTTCCTGGTTGCCAAAGATTGGCTTTTCCAGCTTGCTAAGCATGCCTTCCACATGGAGGACATGAAGAGAAAGCCTAGTGTAGCATCACAGAAACCTCAAAAAACGTCAAGACTGTCCTGCCGTCTTGGGGGTTCTTTTGTCTCGTAACATTTGTGGTTAAAGATGGGTGAGCACCAGCCTCTGCCAGGCCTGTTGGGACAGCTTCCCGCCTCCCTGCAAGGTGGGGCCTTGGCACCTGCTTTCACTTCCCATAGGTGTGGTCTCAGACTTGACCCAAAGAAAGCAAATGAATTTTGCTCCGCTGATCTGACAGATAACTGCCTTTGACATTTATGATTGGCCTTTAAGGAGCACCTACAAATCTATCTCATAGCGAACTGGATTTTGTCCCTCATGCATGAAGTTTTCCTGAAATAAGTTCCTTATAAAGATTCTCCCTTTATTGGTTACTAGAAACAGGAAAGAGTGCCGTAGTCATTTCTGGAAGATGCTTTTTAAAAAATGTTTATTCATTTTTGAGAGAGAGAGACAGCATGTGAGTGGGGAAGGAGCAGAGAGAGAGGGAGACAGAATCCGAAGCAGGCTCCAGGCTCTGAGCTGTCAGCACAGAGCCCCAGAGCCTGACACGGGGCTCGAACTCACAAGCAGTGAGATCATGACCTGAGCCAAAGTTGGACACTTAACCAACTGAGCCACCCAGGTGCCCCTGGAAGATGCTTTTTAGGAGAACTTAAATAACATCATTTTCAAAGTTTTGCCCATGTGTTTTATGTTCCAAGTTCCCTTTTTCATTTTAACTGTATTGCATGCTCTTTATAGTTAATTTGGAAAATAAAGCATGTGGAAAAAGATTGAAAATCACCCATAACCCAAATTTCCAGAGATCACCACCATAAAGGATGAGGGATATTGCCTTACAGAAACGATTTATATTCAAAAGCTAGAAAATAAGACTCTTTTTAACCCATTTCAGGAAGGGCACTTTCCATGACTCATGGCTCTGCAAAATCACCTGTCTCCAACGGCACCTTCGGCTTTGACGGCCACACGAGGAGTGACGGGCACGTGTACCACACGGTGCACAAAGACTCGGGGCTCTACAAAGACTTGCTGCACAGGATTCACTCAGACAGGGGCCCCGAGGAGAGGCCCGCACAGGAGAACAACTACCGGTTTCTGCGGCGAAATAACAGTTACACGTGCTACACGGCAGCCATCTGTGGAATGCCTGTCCACTCGACCTTCAAAGCTGCTGACTCGTCATCTGCGCCAGAGGACAGCGAGAAGCTGGTGGGGGACGCCGTGTCCTATTCTAAAAAGAGGCTTCGCTATGACAGCTACTCAAGCTACTGCAATGCAGTGGCAGAAGCTGAGATAGAGGCCGATGAGGGAGGTGTGGAAATGAAGCTGGCATCTGAGCTGACGGATCCTGACCAGCCCCGAGACGACCCTGCAGAAGAGGAGAAGGAGGAGAAGGACACAGCCGAGGTCCACCTCCTGTTCCATTTCCTGCAAGTCCTTACTGCCTGTTTTGGATCCTTTGCTC
This sequence comes from Panthera uncia, assembly GCF_023721935.1. Lineage (NCBI taxonomy): Eukaryota > Metazoa > Chordata > Mammalia > Carnivora > Felidae > Panthera > Panthera uncia. Next base: position 161,248,066 of record NC_064811.1, on the reverse strand, counting down.
ATGGTGGCAATGACGTGAGGTAAGTCCATCCCTTCATCCAGCAAGTATGTCCGGAGGGTCTGCTTGTGCACCAGGCACTGCTGTGGGTGTCAGGATGCAGCACGGAACAACAGACACAAATCCCTGTCACCAGGAGTAAACAAGTAAATAGGTGGCGTGTGTAGTATGCCAGGAGGTGTAAATGTGCAGGGGAAAATCAGGTAGAAGGGGGGATGGGAACATCTGGAGGACAGCAGTGTTGGCTAGGCTGCTCAAGTGAGGGTTCCCTGAGTGAGATCTGAAGGGGCTGAGGGAGCCAGCTGTGTGGGCATCAGTAGGAGAGCATTCCCAGAACAGCAGGTGCAAAGGCCTGAGAAAGGAGTGTGCCTGGTGTATTCTAGGAAGAGCAAGGAGGCCACGGAGGGAGAGAATGTGGACTGTAAGGTCAGCAGGTCTCAGAAGCCTGGAATATGTAGAGTCTCTGCTCTCTTCCTATGAGCTGGGAAGCCCTACACAAGTCACTTGATGCCCTAAAGCCTCAGTGTCCCAATCTATAAAATGGGAGTAAAACTAGTACCAACCTCGGGGGTTTCTATGGGGATTAAGTGAGATACTTTATTTAATGTGCTTAGGATGGTGTTTCTCACATAATCAGTATCTGTGTATTTTCATTATTATTATTATCGTAACTATCATGCAGGCCTGATATTTCTGTCCAAATCAGGGAAACATGCTGTTGTTGTATTTCTTATTGCCCAGATATATGACTCTCCATGTTATAGCTGGGGGTTTCCATATACCACCTAACCACATGTAATTCAATTTCTGTTCTTTTTAAAAAGTCTTGCCACCAGGCAAGAGGTCTGGACATTTTGGGTTCTGCTCAATGTTATATAGGTGTTATCATATTACTGTATTTGAGGCATCATTCTCTGTCCTAGCTTGATTTTTTGACTGCCCCACACCCAGCACCACCCTACTTCCTCTTCCTCCTGATCAAAAAAATTTTTTTAAGTTTTTATTTATTTGTTTTGAGAGAGAGAATGTGTGCACAAATGCAGGGGAGGAGCAGAGAGAGAGAGAGAGAGAGAGAGAGAGAGAATCTCAAGCAGGGTCTGTGCTGTCTGTACAGAGCTCAACATAGGGTTCGAGCTCACAAACTGTGAGATCATGACCTGAGCTAAAATCAAGAGCTCAGATGCTTAACCGACCAAGCACCCAGGTGCCCCCTGATAAAAAATTGAGATCCTGGTACTGGCAAAGTGTTATGAATTGGGTCCCTGTTCTTTGGAATTTAAATTCCAGTTGGGGAGATTTAAAAAAAGCATGTACATGGACAAACCACCCCAAAACAGTATTTCCAGGCCTAAGGAGGATCCAGGCAGTGGCTGCTACAGGTGACTGGAGTTTAAAGCTTGCAGTTTAGGGACTGGTTTTGAGGCTTCTGAGTACAGATTTGGTCTGATAAAAGCAAGTTCTGGAAGTAATGTAACCGTGAAGATAAGGCTTCTATTCCTTTAACAAAAGATTATTAAGTATAGTCCAGGCCTCAGTGCTGAACCATTTATAACCTCTTCTAATCCACTTTAAGTCGGTCCTTTGAGGTCATAAGTGGTATCTTTCAAAGATAGGGAGTCTGAAGCTGAGATGTGATGTTTCTTGCCCAGGATCACAAAGCTAGTGAGAAGCAGACTTGAGAGCCAGTTCTTCCTGACGCTCAGCCTCCACTGTGTCTGCTTGGTGTAGGGTGGGCTGAGGGGGGGAGACCAGGGCTGCAGATGCCCGGCGTTGAAAGCCTGTGTGTGTTTCTGCATGTAGGAGCTTGGACTTATCAGTCCATCCTAACAACAAGTAAAAAAGTGGGCACACTGAAAAATCAACAGCTCTCCTTGAAGCCATAAGAGAGACGGGGACACAGGGCAACCGCTGCCCCCAAGACAGGTACGAGAGAGAGACATGTACAGGGAATAAGGGAGGACAGACTCGCGAGTGGAAACTGCTCTGGGAACCAGTGCCAGGGAGAAAAACCTGAACTGTAAGGATGAGTTCCTAAAGTCAGTAGAGACTCCAGGGAGAGCCAGTGGGAGGGGCCCGCACAAGATTGTCAGCTTTATCTCTAGGAGCCCTAGCTCATCCTCAGTGAAAATCAGAGAAACTCCCCTCCTCCCTCGCATCACAGGGAGAGGGAAAGTAACCATTTTGACGTACCCAGAGCACTGTGTTCTTAACAAGCCTAACCCCGAGGGGAAACTAGTTAACGGGAGCCTAACCTGCTGGGTTATTATCACAGGCTAACCTGGAGGAAGGGAAATACCCAGCTGCAGCCCACTTGAGCCACCCTATCCTACATAAAGGGGGAGAAGAAAACCTGAGAAATACTTGTGAAGTTCACAGTCCAGAGGCATAGGCTCATGAAAAGACAGAGATCTAACCATAGGACTCTAGAGTGCTTCCTCGCCCTCCTGCATTTCACCACCATGTTCCTTACTAAAGGCTACTTACAGCAGTTCCTTTTGCCTGGTACATGGTATCTGCCTATCAAGAAAAAATTACGAGTTATACCAAAAGGCAAAAACAACAACAACAACAACAACAACAACAACAAAAAACAATTGGAAGAGACAGAGTGGGCATCAGAACCAGAAATGGAAACGGGTGTTGGAATGATCACATTAGGAATTTAAAACAACCATGATTAATACGCTAAGGGTTCTAATGGATAAAGTAGACTGCATGCAAGAACAGATGGGGCAATGTTAACAGAGACTTGGAAACTGTAAGAAAGAACCAGAAAGAAATACTAGAACACTGTAACAGAAATGAGGAATGCTTTTGTTTTTGCTTGTTTGTTTTTTCATTTGAGAGACAGCATGGGGGGGGGGGGGGGGGAGAGGGGGGGGGGACAGAGAGAGGGAGGGAGAGAGAGAGAGAGTTATCTTAAGCAGGCGCCACTGTCAGTTCAGAGCCCTATGAGAGGCTTTAAGAATCCGCATCGGGGATGATGGGCATTGAGGAGGGCACCAGTTGGGATGAGTATTGGGTGTTGTATGGAAACCAATTTGACAATAAATTTCATATTAAAAAATTAAATTAAATTAAATTAAAAAAAAGAATCTGCATTGGGGGGTACTTGGGTGGCTCAGTCGGTTAAGCATCCAACTTTGGCTCAGGTCATGGTCTCAGAGTTCATGGGTTAGAGCCCCGTGTCAGAGCCTGGACCCTGCTTTGGATTCTGTGTCTCCCTCTCTCTCTGCCCTTTACTTGCATACTCTCTGTCTCTCTCAAAAATAAACATTAAAAAAAAAAAAAAAAAAAAGAATCCACATTAGGGTCTGTGCTGACAGCTCAGGGCCTACAGCATGCTTCAGATTGTGTGTCTTCCTCTCTCTCTGCCCTTCCCTCACAGTCTCTCTCTCTCTCTCTCTCTCAAAAAAAATTTAAAAACATTAAAAAATGAAGAAAGGAAAACTCATCAAAATTTGTGGGATGCAGCAGTGCTAAAAAGGAAATTTATACCATTGAACACATATATTAGGAAAAACAAATACATAAATAAAATCAGTATTCTCAATTCCCACCCAAGGAAACTAGAAAAAGAGGAGAAAATTAAATCCAAAGTAAGCAGAAGAAATAATAAGAATTAGAACATGAATCAGTGAAATTGAAATCAGGAAATCAGAAGAGAAAATCTGTGAAACCAAAGGATAATTTTTTTAAAAGATCAGTTGATAAGCCTCTAGCCAGACTAAGAAAAACACAAATTACTAATATCAGAAATCAGGTGTTCACTATATATTCTATGGACATTAAAAAGATAATGGTATAAACCATTCTGTGCCCTTACATTTGATAACCTAGATGAAAAGGACTAATTCCTTGAATGACACACTTTGCCAAAACTCACAAAAGAAGAAATAGACACTCTGAATAGACCCGTACCTATTAAAGAGATCAAATCAGTAATTAATAACTTCCAAAATAGAAAGCACCAGGCCCAGATGGGTTCACTGGTGAATTCTACCAAATATTTAAGGCAGAAATTATACCAATTCTCTACAATGTCTTTCAAAGGATAGAAGTAGGAATACTTCCTAACTTACTCTCTAAGGCCAGTATTACCTTATTACCCAAACCAGAGAAAGACATTAACATAAAAGAAAACTATAGACCAGTATCCTTCATGAACATGGATGTACAAATCCTCAACAAAATAAGTAGCAAATTGAATCCAGCAATATATAAAAAGAATGACCATGACCATTTGGTCACCATGACCAAATGATATATATATTTTTAATGTTTATTTATTTTCGGGGGGTGGGGGGTGGACAGAGGATCCAAAGTGGACTTCATGCTGACAGCAGCGAGCCAGATGTGGGGCTTGAACCCATGAACCATTAGATCATGACCTGAGCTGAAGTCGTACACTCAAATGACTGAGCCATCCAGGTGCCCCATGACCAAGTGATATTTATCCCAGATAAAGAAGGCTGCTTCAACATTCAAAAATCAGTTAATGTAATCCATCACATCAATAGGCTAAAAAGGAGTTAACGGAATTCACCACCTATTCATGATAAAACCTCTCAGTAAACTAGGAATAAAGGGGAACTTCCTCAACTTGATAAAGAATATTCACAAAAGACCTACAGCTAACATTATACTTAATGGTGAAAAACTCAAAGCTTTCCCACTGAGATCAGGAGCAAGGCAAGGATGTCCTCTTTTACCACTCCTTTTCAGCTTATACTGAATGAATAGCATTCTAGCTAATGCATAGGAAAAGAAAAGGAAATAAAAGATATACAGAATGGGAAGAAAGAAAGAAAACTGCCTTTGTTTACAGATGACATGATCATTTATGTAAAAAATTGAAAAGAATCGACAAACTCCTGAAATGAATAAGCAATTAGAGCAAGGTTGCAGAATATGAGATTAATATACAAAAGTCCATTGCTTTCCTACATACCAGTAATGAACAAGTGGCATTTGAAATTAAAAACAGAAAACCATCCACATAGTGAAATATTTCTGCGAAGCTGATGAATAAAATTGAAGAATGATATAAATCGATTTTCCATGTTCCATGTTGAACATTTTCCATGTTCAAGGATAGAAAGACTCAGTATTGTCAAGATGTCAGTTCTTCCTATCTTGATTTATAAATTCAGTGCAGTCCCAGCAAGTTATTTTGTGGATATCAGCAAACTGATTGTAAAGTTGATAAAGGCAAAAGACCTGGAGTAGCCAACACTGTCTTGAAAGAGTGGGACAAAGCTGAAGGACTGACACTACCCAACATCAAGACTTACGATATAGCTACAGTAATCAAGACAGTGTGGTATTGCTGAGAGAAAAGAGTAATCAGTAAAACAGAATAGAGCCCAGAAATAGACTCCCATAAATATAGTCAACTGATCTTTGACAAAGGAGCAAAGGAAATACAGTGGAGCAGAGAGTCTTTTCAACAAATGGTGCTGGAACAACTAGATATCCATGTGCAAAAAAACCAATCTGCATGCAGACCTTACACTCTTTACAAAAAGTGACTGAAAATGGATCACAACCCTAAATGTAAAGTGAAAAACTATAGCACTCCTGGTAGATAACACAAGAATAAACCTAAATGACCTTGGGTATGGAAATGACTCTTTAGATACAATACCAACGGCACAATCCTACTAGATAAACTGGACTTCATTAAAATTAGAAATTTCTGCACGATGAAAGTGTCAAGAGAATGAGAAGACAAGCCAGAAACAGAAAATATTTGCAAAAGATGTAACTGATAAAATAGTAATATACAAAGAACTCTTAAAACTCAACAATAAGAAAACAACCCAATTAAAAAGTGAGCCCAACACATTACCAGACACCTTGCCAAAGAAGATACACAGAAGGCAAACAAACATATGAAAAGATATTCCACCTCGTGTCATTAAGGAAATGCAAATTAAAACAATGAGATACTACTATGGAACTGTTAGGATGGCCAAAGTCCGGAACCCTGACAGCACCAAATGCTGACAAGGCTGTGGAGCAACAGGAACTCATTCGTTGCTGGAGGGAGTTCAAAATGGGACAGCCACTTGGGAAGACAGTTTGGAGGCTTCTTACAAAACTCAACATACTCTTACGATGTGATCCAGTAATTCATGCTCCTTGGTATTTATTCAAAGGAGTCGAGAACTGAGGTCCATTCAAAAACCTGCACACAGATTTTATAGTATCTTTATACCCAATTGCCAAAACTTGGAAGTAACCAAGATGTTCTTTGGTAGATGAAGGGATAAATAAACGTGATACAGCCAATGGAATCTTTTTCAGTACTTGTAAGGAAATGAGCTACCAAGCCATGTAGGAAACGTAAATCATATTACTAAGTGAAAGAAGCCAATCTGAACAGTTACATTCTGTATGAATGTCTAACTATATGACATTCTGGAAAAGGCAGAACTATGGAGACAGTGAAAAGATTAGGGGTTGAGGTGGGGAAGAGGGATGAATACACACAGGGGATTTTTAGGGCAGTGAAAACACTCTGTATGAGGCTATAAAGATGGCTACGGGTCATTATACATTTGTCCAAACCTACAGAATGTACAACACCAAGGGTGAACTCTAATGTAAACTGTGGACTTTGGATGATAATGATGTGTCCTTGGAGGTTCATCACCTTTTTTTAAAGTTTATTTATTTATTTTAAGGAGAGACAGGGCACAAGCAGGAGAGGGGCAGAGAGAGACAGAGAGAGAGAATCCCAAGCAGGCTCTGCGATATCAGTGCAGAGCTCACTGTGAAGTTCGATCTCATGAACTGTGAGACCATGACCTGAGCCAAAATTGAGAGTCGGACACTTAACTGAGCCACCCAGGAGCCCCAAGGTTCATCACTTACAACAAATGTTCCACTGTGGTGGCAATGTGGATAATGGTGAGGCTGTGAATGTGTGGGGCAGGTAAATGGGCAAGCTCTACCTTCCCCTCAGTTTCACTGTGCGCCTTAAACTGCTCTAAAGGAATAAAGTCTTAATTAAAAATTTTTTCAAAAAACTGTGGCATCCCCTAAAACCATCCATATGTGCCTGCCAAGGGCCTGAGTGACAATAGCAGGTTGAGGAGAAAGGGCATGAGCACCTGAGTCCTGCCTCCTGCTAGTGCCACGACTTTAGCATCCATTTCCTCATCAATAAAATGGGAGCAACAATACCTAACTGCAGGATGGGTTTGAGAACTAACAGAGACCATGTTTGTGGTCCCGTCGTGTGGGACCTGATATGGCTGCCCAGACTGGTAGCTACTATTAGTAGCAATGCTGGTAATGAAAATGGAGAGAAACAGAGAAAAAAGAACTTAGTTTTTGTGTCCACTTCTTACGATATTTCAGTGCTTCTTTAAAAAATTAATACATCACACACCAATTAAGGTGGCTACTATAAAAAAAAAAATGACTTCACTCAGATGAGGACTTTAAGATACAAAACAGATGAACATAAGGGAAGAGAAGCAAAAATAAGATAAAAACAGGGAGGGGGACAAAACATAAGAGACCCTTAAATATGGAGAACAATCAGAGGTTTCCTGGAGGGGTTGTGGGAGGGGGGCTGGGCTAAATGGGTAGGGGGCATTAGGGAATCTACTCCTGAAATCATTGTTGCACTGTATGCTAACTTGGATGTAAATTAAAAAATGAATAAATTATTTAAAAAATCAGAAAATAACAAGTGTTGGTGAGGATGTAGAGAAATTGGAACCTTTGTGTGCTGTTAGTGGGAATGTAAATTGGTGCAGCTGCTATGGAAGACAGTCTGGAGGTTCCTCAGAATATTAAAAATAGAACTCCCATCTGATCCAGCAATCGTACCTCTGAGTATGTACCCAGAAGAATTGAAAGCAGGGTCTTGAAGGGATATTTGTACACCCATGTTCATTGCAGCATCATTCACAGTAGCCAAGAGGTGGGAGCAACCTAAGTGTACACAGTCAGATGAATGTGTAGGCAGATGTGGTCTATACATACCATGGAATGTCCAGCCTTGAGAAGGGAGGAAATTCTGACCTGTGGCTACAACATGGAGGACTCTTGAGGACATAATGCTGAGTGGAATAAGCCTGCCACAAAGGACACACACTTAATGACGCTACTTCTATGAGGCACCTAGAGTAGTCCCATGGATAGAAATGTAAAACGGCCGTTCACAGGGGCTGGGTGGCGGGCAAAGGGACTTACTGTTTAATGGGTTTTGCCAGATGAGAAAGTCCTGGAGATGTATTTCACAACAGTGTGAACACGCTTAACACTACTGAATTATATACACTTAAAATGGTTAAGATAGTAAATTTTTATGGTTTTTTTCCACCACCACAACAAAAAATAATAAATCATTTTAATCACCACAAGATTATATGCGGAGCCAGAAATACAGTCAGGTGGGCTTTCCTCAAGCCTGGGAAGTCACTGCATGTTGTGTACACGTACATACAATGTCTGTGTCATTCATCTTCTTTTCCCTCCCAGTAATGCCATTGGTCCCCTGGTAGCTTTGTGGCTGATTTACGAGCAAGGTGCAGTCCTGCAGGAAGCAGTTACCCCCGTCTGGCTGCTGTTTTATGGAGGAGTTGGAATTTGTACGGGTCTGTGGGTCTGGGGGAGAAGAGTGATCCAGACCATGGGGAAGGACCTCACCCCCATCACACCATCGAGGTAAGCCAGAGCGCGGGCGGGATCGGCAGGGTTGTCCTTCCCAGCTCTTCTATGCCTGAACATCTGCCTCCAACCCCTCAGCGCAGCCACTGGGCAGCTGGGGTCACAGTGAGGAGAGGGCCGACCATCCGTCCTCGCCCTCCTTCCCGCACACCTTGGCTGGCCACGGTGGCACTGCGGTGAGGGAGAGGACTTGAGACGCTGGGGATGCAGGAGCCAGAGAAGCTCAAGGAAACAGAAGGGAAGGGAGCCCCCCAGGCCAGGCCCCGGCCATGCCCCCAACTGGTCTCACCCCACAGGAGGCCCAGAGGGCGAGTGGTGAGGACCCAGGGGATGCCAACGGCCCTGGGCCCTGGGTCTGCGTTTCCGGAAAATTTGCCGCCCCTGCTTCACCTGCTGGATGGAAGCAGCTCTGGGCTACCACGCCTCGCGGTTCTGCTGTGCAGGCTGCCTGTAGCTCAGTACCCCCACCGCCCGGGCTCCGTGTGGTCCTTCTGTGGTGTCCTCTTCGGATCTAGTAGGGGTGAAGTGCAGACTTACGGGAGAACTTTGTGAAAACAACTAAGACTTGTAACTACTTATTGTGAGAAGTTTTTCCCCCTTGAAACTCATTTTAGTGAATGATTCTTTTGTAAGGTTGATTTGAAGAAAAATGAGCAATCTGAGAAAAAAATTCACTTTTTTTTGCAATAAGTACACATTTTAGAAATGAGAGTGTGATTTTTTTCCTGCCACTTTAGAAGTGACTAATTTAGCATTTTTTGCACAGCAGGAATTTCTGACCCAGTTACTACAGTGTGTGCTTTTTGAAAACATACCAGAAAGAGAAGCCTATTTAGGGCTGTAAACAGTATAATGCACAGTCTTAGTGTGAATTGTTGTCATTATGCAGCAGTTTCTTTTCTGTTAATGTCATCTGGCCCAGTCAGCAGCTAACAATCGACCCAAAGAATGTTCTGGTGAGACTCTGGCACCCCTGGGGTGTCAGTGAGGCTGATACAAAGAGCGCCTGTGATGTGTCTCTTGTGCCCCCTCCCGCAGCGGCTTCACCATTGAGCTGGCCTCCGCGTTCACAGTGGTGATCGCCTCCAACGTCGGACTTCCTGTCAGCACCACACACTGCAAGGTAGGTCCCTGCCACCGGGCTGCTGGGATCATCCACAGCCACCCAGTGCATCTGAGAAAAGCTGGCAGTGATTTGTGTGTGGTTGTTTGTGAAAACAACCATCCCAAGGTCTGCTGGGTCTGCTGGTGTATTGTTGGATGTGGGCATTCGCTTTTCCCACATTGTCCCTCTCTACCTCCTGTGCTCAGCAGCAGGACCCCTTCGGTGGTGCAGACTTTGCTTTTTCAGTGCATGTACGGCAAGAGCTTTCTTTCACTCCTTCCACGTGTGCTTCACACTTTCCATTTGTCCTGTTTCTCTCTCGTTTCCACAGTGGATTTTGCATTGAAGTCATGTGTACGCTAACCGTATTCATAGGCTCAAATGGAGGCATGCCCCTCAGTTCCAACCAGTGCAGGGGACTGGGAGTTGACAGTGGAAGTAGACATAAGCAGGAACCATCTCAATGGAATTGTAAGGCTCGGTTGTGTCAGTTCTCTTTCTTTGTATGATTGCTTAAATTGCCTATATTGTCTTAGAGTAAATTCTAAGTGAGGGGTGATGCTGAATATTGATCACTGCCAAGTGCTGTAAACTCAGGGCTGTGCACGAGGGAATTCCTTATAATGAGGAATGCTGGAGCTGCAAGGAACCTGAAAGATTCAGGAAGAGGAATCGGTCTCCGTGAGTTTCAGGGAGTTATCTGAGGTCACCTAGAGAGGAGTCAGGACTGGAACCCAGGTCTGCCCAGCAACTGGAGAGAGTGCTAAAACATACTCAAGTGGGCCTCCTATACACAAAAATACTCCAACAAAGCAAAAGCACTTCCAGATTTTTCCTTGGTTCATTTGTTCATGTCATTCAAGAAAAACTCCTCTGTACCTGCTCTGTGTGAGGCACCATTGTAGGCACCCAGGCACCACAGTAACCAAGACAAGATGGCCATCTGTGTTCACACACAGTTAAAAAACTCCAACCAATGTGTTTATCGTAAACAAATGCCACCAAATGTGAATGGCTTCGTGCTTCAGATATTAAAATATCAGGTGGCATTTATGGGAATATTTTAAGTGGGCCAGCTGGCAAATCTGGAGCCTTGTGGCATGGAGAATCAGCCTCATTGGAAAGAGGTGTTTTGTTTCCTTGTTTTTTCCTCTTTTCCTTTTTTTGCTACAGTATGTAGAAAACCTTCAATTTGCACAAATTTTCATTATAAAAATCATTGCCACTTACCCAGCGCTTGGAGAAAGTCAAGCTCTGTGTTTAGGGCTTTATACATGCACAGTGTATTGCTTAATACTCACAGCAACCCTGTGAAATCGGTAGTTATTCCCAATTTACAGATGAGAAAACTGAGGCCTCCCGAGTTAGGTCACTCTCCCAAGATCATACTTTTAGCATCAGACCTTCACTGCATGCTCTGTGCCTCCTGATTTTCACCATGATGATCACGGTAATGGTAACCAGCCACAACTAAGATGTGCGGAGCGAGTGCTCTCTGCCGGCGGTGTTTTAAGTGTGCTGTGAATATTAACTCATTTAATCCTCCCAGGAACCTTCTGAGGTGAGTGCTAACATTACCTCAGTCTCACCAGTGAGGAGACTGAAGATAGAAAGGTTAAGTAACTCGCCCAAGATCACCCAACGAGGTACTGGCCCAGCTGAGGTGTAGCACAGCCAGTGTGGCCCCAGCCCTGCTCTTGGTGCAGCCCTGTGTGCCTGTCCAGTAGAGAAAAGGAATGCAGGAGAAGTGCTGTGTGCTCCTACCATTACTGTTCTAATTTCAGTTATTTAAAACTTAGAAAAGAAGCACACGTTCAGTGAAATATTTCAAACAGTAAAACTATATGGATGAAGAGTGATCATCTTCCACCTTACTCCACATCAATTTCAGCTTGCTGGTGTGTGGGAGCAGAGAGGAACTGCCTCTTATTAAATATATTTTTCTCCCAAAGAAAATAGGCTTTGAACTTTTCTGTAGGCATGAAGAGTCTTTGGGGCTGCTTTTAAATAAATGTTACTGTCTTTTCAATGATTAACCCCGCATGTGAGCAAGCCTAGTGAAGGCAAACTTTCACACCAGTTGAAAGACCTCTTGAAAAAGCAACACAGGGGGTGCCTGGGGTGGCTCAGTCGGTTAAGTGTCTGACTTCAGCTCAGGTCATGATCTCATGGCTCATGGGTTCGAGCCCCACAGTGGACTCTGGGGCAGAGCCTGGAGCCTGTTTCTGATTCTGTGTCTCCGTCTCTCTCTGCCCACTTGTGCCCACACACACACACACTCTTATCTCTCTCTCTCTCTCTCAAAATAAGAAAAAAAATAAGTTTTTTAAAACTTAAAAAAAAAAAAGTCTCCTTAACATGAGACCACAGTGGATGTCAGCTATCAAATAGACTGGAGCCAGAGCTCAACTCGGATTCTAATCGGTCTGTCCAGTATCATTGATCGTGGACTGGTGGACAAAGCCCAGAGCTAGTCACTGCAGTAGCTAAAGTCGGAGTCCTGGCTCTCCAGACCTGGAGCACAAAGCCCGGATGTTGGGGCACTGGGAAGAGTTCGCAGCCGCCCTGGTACAGAGCACTTACCCCTCCTGCAGCATAGGCTTGGCATGCAGCGGGCCCCATGTGGCAGGTGTGGCTGAAATGTAAGACCAAGGCCCTGTGTGAGCAACGCCATGACTCTGGAAACATTCAAAGTGTGTTGACCTCCACGTAAAATCATAACCGGACGCCATCGTGTTTTCAGGAATAATCATACTACCTGTTCGATTTTTTCCTGCTTCCCTGCTTCCCCTCCTATCTGCTTGTTAGGTTTTTTTGCTTACAGCTGCCTTCCTCAGAAGGAGGTCAAAAGTTAGGAACTTGGCAGGAAAAAAGATGGATACCATTGTTGAAAATAAGCTTTTGAATTTATCTGGGTAGATTTTATTTATTCATGCTTTTTTCTAAGTATACATAGCTAAGGGCATAGTTTAAATTTTATACCCTATGTAAGAAAATTTATAAACCTTCATTAAGTGATACAGATGTTGGTTAAATGTATAATTTGGAAACGAATAATTAGACAATTCATAGTATCCAGAATAGTATAATAGTATAATCATATATTTCACAAGGCAGAGGTAAGACCATCTTTGATGACAAGTTTTGCTTTCTATAAATCTTTAAGTGTTAAGTATTTTTGTATTTCACACCATAGGGTTCAGTCCCTTAGATATTTTCCTGGGATAATACCTCTGGTTAAAACTGAAAGCCTTAATTAAAAAAATAAAAATGAGTCTTGAAAATACAAGTATCCACAGAGGCGTGTTTCAGTAACTTGTTAATTGTTCTTGCCTTCTGTGCGCCTTGATCAGCTTCAACCTTCAGCCCTGGTGTACAACAGGCAGTGGCCACTGTTGAACACATTTGTGAACTTTTCAATAGTGATTCAGAGTGGTGTTAATGCAGAATGTCTTAATTCCAGGTGGGGTGGTTTGGGATTACTCTTTTGTGAATTACCCACATTGTTCATCTATATTGGTCACATAAATGATTACTCAGCCAGCCTTTGGATTTGAAACCGCTTATAGGAAACACTACTGATTTAACATTTTTTTAAATTTTAAAAATGTAAAAATTTAGTATTCTAATTTCTAATTTAATTTTCTAATTCTTGCTCTTTGGTTCCCCTACTTAACTTCCCCCCCCCGCCCCCCCCCCCGCCCCGCCCACTTCCCAATAATTTTGTTGCTGTTGGTGCCTGACAGTGGCCTTAAGCTGGAAACGCATTTAGCTTATTAAGAGGGAGATTACAATACAGCAGTGAATAATACCAACAGAAGACCTAATCAGTAGTGAAGACATCAGACTCTAGGTCCCTTGTGATCCAAATAATGTAACAACTAAAAAGGCAAAAGCCACTAGAACTCAGAAATTTGTGTGTCTAAGTGTGTGACAGATGAAGAAGACAAAAAGTATTTAGGAATATACAAGATTTGGACAATAGATTTAGAGCACTATAATTAATAAATATGTACCAAAGTTTTACCCTACTGATCACATGCCTTCTCATCAAGTATCTTCAAGCATTTATAAATATTAATGATAAATTCAGAAGGCCATGATAAAAGTCACTTTAAAATTTATAAAAGAGGGGTACCTGGGTGGCTTAGTTGGTTGAGCATCCTGCTTCAGCTCAGGTCATGATCTCATGGTTTGCAGGTTTGAGCCCCACATCAGGCTCTCTGCTTGATCAGCGTGGAGCCTGCTTTGGATCCTCTGTTCCCCTCTCTCTCTCTGCCCCTCTCCCATGCACACTCTCTAGCAAAAATAAAAATAAACATTCTTAAAAAATAACATTTATAAAATAAGAACAGAAGTTGTACTACACAGACCAATCACAATGAAATTAAACTATAAATTTATTATGTGTTGAAAAAGGGAAGTAATCCCTTGGACAATTTTAAATGCTCTTTTTAACAGTTAAATCAGGGAGTTAAAAAATTACAATGATAGCTTTCTTAAAAAGAAAGCTGTGGGGGCGCCTGGGTGGCTCAGTCGGTTAAGTGTCTGACTTTGGCTCAGGTTATGATCTCACGGTCTGTGAGTTCGAGCCCCACGTCGGGCTCTGTGCTGACAGCTAGGAGCCTGGAGCCTGCTTCAGATTCTGTGTCTCCCTCTCTCTCTGACCCTCCCCCATTCATGCTCTGTCTCTCTCTGTCTCAAAAATAAATACACATTTAAAAAAAAAGAAAGAAAGAAAGCTCTGTGTGTGTGTGTGTGTGTGTGTGTGTGTGTGTGTGTAGTTATACATAGAAAAACCTTTGGGAACCGAAGTTAACCCAATTGAAAAGTCCTATCTTTAATAAATGATTTAAATGAGCAAAGGAATGATAAAAGAACTAGACATTAAATTTTTTTTTTAACATTCATTTATTATTGAGAGACAGAGAGACAGAGCATGAACAGGGGAGGGGTAGAGAGAGGGGGAGACATAGAATCTGAAGTAGGCTCCAGGATCTGAGCTGTCAGCACAGAGCCCGATGTGTGGCTCGAACTCACAAACTGCGAGATCATGACCTGAGCCAAAGTCGGTCACTTAACCAACTGGGTCACCCAGGCGCCCCAAGAACTAGACATTAAATTAGGAGTTTATAAAAGGTACAGTACAATAAAAATTCTGAGGAAACAGTAAGAAAGGTATAATAATTATAAAAGCAAAACAAATTTAAAACCAAAAGTACTGGGGCACCTGGGTGGCTCAGTCAGTTCAGCGTCCGACTCTTGATTTTGACTCAGGTCATGATCCCAGGGTCGTGGACTGAGCCCGGCATCAGGCTCTTTACTGAGCGTGGAGCCTGATTAAGATTGTTTCTCTCTCTCTCTCTCTCTCTCTCTCTCTCTCTCTCTCTCTGGGGCTCCTGGGTGGCTCAGTCAGTTAAGCATCCGACTTTAGCTCAGGTCATGATGTGACAGTTCATGGGTTCAAGCCCCACATTGGGCTCTGTGCTGACAGCTCAGGGTCTGGAGCCTGCTTTGGATTCTGTGTCTCCCTCTCTCTCTGCTCCTCCCCTACTCGTGCTCTCTCTCTCCCAAAAATAAACATTAAAAAAAAAAAAGGATTCTCTCTTCCTCTGCCCCTCTCCCCCCACTCATGCTCTTGCTCTCTCTAAAATAAAAATAAATCCTGAAGGGGAAGGAGAGAGAAAAGTGGTTACTCAAAATGTGAAGAATTTAGAAACCTTTGTAAAATGCATTATTTTCTGCAAAAAATATACATGACAAATACTGACAAAGAAGCAGGAAAACATAGAAAATCTCACTAGAGCCGGAGGAAGAAATTAAGGACATTCTCCAAAAACAATTCTTCTCACCTGAAAAAACAAAAAGGAGGGGGCACAACTGACTCCACTTCTCAATGGATTCATTAGATCACCTCTTCCATTTTAAAAGAATAATTTTCACTTTATGTAAACTTTCCACAAGGTATAAAAAAAACAAAATAGAAGAGGAAACTCCTCATTTTGTTCTATAAAGCATATACTGAATAACCCCAATACCAAAACTCTAATGACGTTGACTAATACCTAATAAAACATGACAATGTGGGGCACCTGGGTGACTCAGTTAAGCGTCTTAAGCTTCTTAATTTCAGCTCAGGTCATGATCTCGAAGCTGATGAGTTTGAGCCCCATATCAGACTCTCTGCTGTCCATGTGGAGCCTGCTTCGGATACTCTGTCTTCCTCTCTCCTCTCTCTCTCTGCCCCTCTCTCTCTCAAAAATAAACATTTAAAAAAATAAACATAGGGGCCACCGGGTGGCTCAGTCGGTTAAACATCTGACTTTGGCTCAGGTCATGATCTCCTGGTCCGTGAGTTCAAGCCCCAGTCGGGCTCTGTGCTGACAGCTCGGAGCCTGGAGCCTGCCTCAGATTCTGTGTCTCCCTCTCTCTCTGCCTCTCCCCGCTTGCACTATGTCTCTCAAAAATATTTTAAAAAATTTTTTTTAATAAACATGACAATGAAAGCTATATTTACATATGAATATTAGTATAAAATGTAAGGTGCTAATAACATCAATGAGTTTATGAAAAAACATTTCAGCAGGATCAAATTAATTTTCCAGATTACAGGAAAGCAGGCTCTGAACACGGCAGCACCTGCACAGGGCTGGCCCCTCATAAGTGCTCAACAAAATAGGTGTTGAGTGAATCCCAAGAAGGGTACTCTGACATCTTCAATATAATAGGGCTTATCCATTAAAAAACAACATATGATCATCTATTGAGATATATGCCAAAAAGACATTTGATAAAATTCTGCATGTATCTCTTAAAACACCACTAGAATTCAGTGAAAATGACCAAGCCCACATAAAAATACAGAACTCTTTAGAGTTTGTCTGTCAGCAGTAGCCAGAATGAAAATGTAATAAAAACCAGAACACCCACCCCCAGGATTGCAGCAAAAAGAAGGGTATTTCAGAATAATCCTAATAAATGGGAGTGAGGAACATGAAGAAGGCACAAGACTGCACAGAGATGAAAGAACACCCGCAGACGAGACACTGTTACCCGACAGGAAAGCTCAATTTTATAAGGAGTTTTCTTCTGACTTTACAAACTGACTTAAAGTGAATTTGGTAGGTTAAGTTAGTAAGAATCTGAAATGATCTAAAATGAAAAACGATGAGGAAGGACCAGCCTTACGAGCAAAAAAGTACAAGAGACGAGTTAAAAATACACGGAGGCTGGGCAGCAGTGTGGCCCCGCGCAGTCTCAGCTGGGGAAGACGACGAAGGTCTGGAGATGGATGGAGATGATGGTTGCAGGACAGTGCGAATAAACTTTATGCCACTCAGTTGTACACTTAAAAATGGCTAAAATGATATGTTTCATTGTGTACATATTTTACCACAATTTGTATAAAACCAGTAGACAGGTCCGAGAGGGCACTTATTATAGAGGAGCATACAGTTTGATGATGTTGGGTAAACGATGTTGACTAGCTGGCTGTCAATCTAGAAAAACAAAGACACACAGCTCTCAGAAAATACATATCTGATGGCTTAAATAGCATTTTTAAAACATTTTAAAACTTAGAATAAAATAGAATCTTATACAATTAAATATTTATCAAATATTCAAGGGTAAATCACAGGAGAAAAGTGCAGTGTAATTTGTTGTGTGGAATTAGAAATTTGAATGTGAAACAAAGCAAAATACGGAATTGAGAAAATAACTTGCATTAACAGTTAATATCATTATTCAGTAAAGACCACACATAAATAAATAAGGGACACACTTAGATTCCAGTATTTAAATGGGAAAAATACATGGAGAGGCAATTTTTATATGTAAAGACTAGAACGAGTAAATTGGATAGATAAATAAAAGTAAGTTCAACCTTCGGAGTAATTAAAATATGCAAATTAAAGCAACAGTAATACGTTTTATGATTGGTTAGCAAAAAAGAACAATTTGTAGTGTTTTTACAGTGTGCCTAAATTCACACATTTTCTACAACCTTGTGTACTTACAACTGTTTATAAAACTATTTGGCGGGATGTATTACGATCCTAAATGCGTTAGGAGAGGAGACTTCTTCCTGCGAGCAGCACTTCCTCTGACACCTGAGGAGGGGAGCTGGTAAATTACTGTGTTGCAACCATTGTAATAAAGGCTGGATTGCAGAGTCTTTAGCGGGAGGACAGAGGGAGGTTGATGAGCAGGGTATTTTAATAGTATTAAAATGTTTCTTCATAGATTGTGACATAAGGTTAGAAAAAGGTGAATTTGGGTAAAAGGTATATGGAGTTCTTACAACTTTTCCCTAAGTTTCAAATTATTTCAAGGTATTTTTTTAAAATGCGCCCTTTAAATTATTGAATATTGTATACCTGAAATTAATATAACCCTGTATTGTTAACTATATTGGTATTAAAAATAAAATAAAAACTAAAACTAAATGCCCCCTTTAATAATCTGTTTCAGGGAATATTATTTATTAAGCCTAAATATAAGTGATATGAATGAATACATTAATCATGAAACTATTTCCAGTAGGGAAAAATTGGAAGCAAACTGGAAACGGTTAAATAAATTAAGGTACATCCACCATAAGGGTGTGTCATTTTTCATGATAATCATAAAGTCTGTGAACACTATGGGAAGATGCCTATAATGTTAATTTTTTTTTAAGAAAGGAGCAGTATGCCCTATAACTTACAAACAAAAGTATATTGATAAAAAATACAAGAAAGGAATATATAAATAGGACAATAGTGGGGGTCTGAGTAATTGTCTATCCCTCCTAGTACATAAACTTGTTATTTATTATTCTAACTTTATGCTTTAAAAAAAAAAATGTTCTAGAGGCACCTGGGTGGCTCAGTCAGCTGACTGAACATCCGACTCTTGATTTCGGCTCAGGTCATGATCATGGAATCAAGCCCCATGTCAGGCTCCGGGGCTGAGCATGGAGCCTGCTTAAGATTCTCTCTCTCTCTCTTCCTCAGCCCCTCTCCCCTACTCATGCGCTCTCTCTCTCTCTCTCTCTCTCATTAAAAAAAAAAAAAAAAAGGTAAAAAGTGTTCTAAGAAAGGAAGAGGGCGGAGATAAAATGGAAACTTGAGGGTGTCCTCCCTAAGGGAATCCAGAACAACAGGAGGTGTGCTAAAGAGGACAGTGCTCCAGAGAGACTGTGAGCAACAGGAAGAATTTAATCTCAGGAACTAATGTGTGTGGATTTGACCATATTTGAGAACCAACAGAAACTAGCTGATCCTTATGCAGTAGAAAACTCTCGATTGTCATGTTCTAGGAACTGCTAAGCAGAATTATCAGGTTCATACAGAGTACTGGTTATGGCCAAAGTTTAAATAAAATCAGTCATTTTGATGGCCCCTTACTCAGGTTAGTCAGTTGCTGTCCTGGAGATATTAATCACCACCTGGCTTTGACAAAATGTCAGATTAACTGCCTTTAAATATGCTGCTGTTTTTGGCATTGCAGTTTGCATCCATAAACAATCTAAAGGGTTGGATTTTATTTTTTCTGTGGTTAGACCCTGCTTGATATTTCACTCATTGATCATTGCTGATTCTGGAGTATTTGAGGGTCGGTAGAGACAAAGCCTATTTTATAGAGATCTTAAAAATCCACCTCACAAATGGTCAAGGGCATTCTGTCAAGTGCTGAGCCCCACCAGAGCCTGAGTGAGGCAGGAGATATTACAGGCATTGCACTTTCTTATGATTTTCATTTTTAGGATACTTAAAGTTGAGTCTTTTTTCCTTTAAACTTTCAACAAACCATAAAATGAACTGTGAGTGTTTAGAAAAATAGTTGAGCATGCTGTACTGATTGAGCCAACCAGGAGCCCCATTTTTCTTTGTCTTTAACCCATTTATTCTTATACCCTTCTTGACAACATATTGCAAGTATTTTTCCTATTTGTATTTTGTTCATAAGTAAAATTTCTCGATTAAAAAACCCAAAAATACTTGAAATCATTGTTGACATTATGATTTTAAAGTATCTGTACGTGTCATTTGGGAGACATGAGTGACAGTTTAGATCCAATATTTATGTTCATTTTATTTTCACTTCACTTTTTACTTTTTTCCTGCACCTCACACTAGCTAAAGTACAAACACTGCAAGCAGTTTGAGATGGAGGAGAAAACCAGTTTAAAATCAAGAGGACTGAGTTCTAGTCCCCAGTCCGCTGTGATTTAGGATAGCTCCTCGTGCCCCCGAATCCTCTCGGGATCTGTTATCCTCTGTAAAAAATGACGCTGATGAGATACTCTCAAAGGTCTTCTCCAGCTCCAACATTTATGATGCTGTTATTCTAAGAGAAGGATACGTTATTGCCATTTCATTATGTGATTAAAACAGGTTCATAAATTGCAGTAAGCAGTGTCCTACCTGTGGAATATTTAAAACAAGAACATTCATAGTTTATAAGGTGCAGAGAGAATAGAAAACATGTCATTGGCTAAAGTTCCACTCAAACAGAGCAGAACGTAGGTGGAAAAGTATCCCAGAACTATATGCTAAATAGAATAATACTAAAGTAACTGTACCTGAAATCTAAACTATTTTAAAATCTTTAACAAATGGAGGGGAAGGAATTGGTAATATTATATAGAATTCAGTTTCCTTCTGAGATGAGCCAACTTACATTGGTTGAACGCAGATTCTCTGTCTCGCCTTCAGATCTGTGGACCTCTGTTTTTACTGTTAAATCTTTGTGCTCTGGCAGGTGGGGTCCGTGGTGGCCGTGGGCTGGATCCGCTCCCGGAAAGCCGTGGACTGGCGCCTCTTCCGGAACATCTTTGTGGCCTGGTTTGTGACTGTCCCCGTGGCCGGGTTGTTCAGTGCTGCTATCATGGCTCTTCTCATGTACGGGATTCTTCCATATGTGTGATTTGTCTTCTTCCGCCCAGTACACAAGGGAGGGTCTGGCGTGGGTATGTGTGGGTGGCGTGTTACACGCACGCTGCCTGCTCACGGGCTGTCTCCCAGCCAGCTTGTCCGTGGCCCTTTCATATGGTTCCAAACCACACTGTTCACCTACACTGTAGAGAGTCATCCTCCAGAGCTAACTTAACTACTGTACATAATCATGTGCATTAAACTGGTATCGTGGTGACATAACGTGGTGCAGTTACTTATATGTTAAATATATATTGTATACATAGAATAGATAGCATTATTTCAAACATACTCGAAATGGGAGTGGAGAAATACTGTCTAGAATTCAATATTCAACAAATCTTTGTACGGAATGATTTCAGTGGCAAATTTTAAGAACCTTTTAAAAGGAAAGTGTAGATTGGAAAGTGCTATTTTTCCCATTGAATATACTGTAAGATAAGTGTGAATCGGGTTGGATGCACATTTGGGAAGATGTACGTCCGGGGTGTGCTCTTGAGTAATACTGGGGTAGGAGTTCACAAGTGCTTTCACTGAGGAATTTGTTCATATACTGTGTATTGATTATGTAATATATCATAATTGCCTCTGTAAATACTTAAAACGGTAATTTTTTAATGGTGTGCTTCCCATATACTTTTTTGATCAGAGAATTTTGGAAAGTACCAAAGAAGCAGGGGAATAGTTTGCCAGTATTATATTTTCATACTGTCTTTCTCCCCTTCCCATGAATCCTGTTAACCTAGGCTGTAGCGAGACCGCCTCGCCCCGGCCTGCCCCCTAGCAGGGCGGAGGCCGAAGCACCAGCCCCCTGTCACGTGCTCGTTACGAGCATCCTACTTCCTGTCCCCCGCCCCCACTGCCACCACTCGCTAGTTACTGGTGAGCCCTGCAGTGGCCCGTCGTCGTCGTCGTCGTCATCGTGTAGAGAATGTACACGCGTGAGGCTGCCCGATCAAGCACCACACACCAAGTCCAGTTTAAATTTTCACCCGTACTCTCCCCTGCAGCCTGAAAGAGCGAATTCTTAAAACACTAAGGCGAGTGAGTTGACATTCAGGAGGGGGTAGAGTTGAAATATCAGACAATACACTGGATTTGAGGATTTCCTTGAGGCCTTTACTAAGCTGAACATCTTGATGCTCTACTGTAGTCCCACTGGATTCTGTCCTGAAAGCGGGAGGGAGGGAGTGTGAGTGATGCTGGAGCCTGAAACCGTGGAAATGCTGCTAAAATTTTTATATTGACAAACGTTTTCTTGGTACTTCATTGTGATTTTTCATTAATCAACCATATTAAATTTATAATAAAAAATGCCCTTCAAAAGGTTGCCTCTGAAGTCTTTTTCTAATTATCTATTCAATGTTTTTTTGTTCAGTTTCCACAAAAATAAAAGCTACGTAATTTTACTTCTACTTTTCAAATAACTCTTTGTATTTTACGACTGTTACATGTTTGTGCAAAAAATATACGTGCTGGGCGCCTGGGTGGCTCAGTCGGTTAAGCTTAAGGCTAAGCCTCTGACTTCTGCTCAAGTCATGATCTCACAGTTTTTGGGGACACCTCGGAGCCTGGAGCCTGCTTGGGATCTGTGTCTCCCTCTCTCTGCCCCTCCCCTGCTCACGCTCTCTCAAAAATAAACATTTAAAATAATTAAAAATATACATATATATGTAAGAAAAGGAAAAAAATGAGTCACACAACCCAGCATCCTGAAATGCCCACTGTTAGCACGCATGCACACGCACTCCACACACGTGTGCATGCGCACCCCCCCCCCCCCCACACACACACACCTTGATCCTTCAGCAATTTGACGGGAGGGTTTTGTCCCGGGATGGGATTTTATTAAAGGGTGTATCACAATTCTGTGTTCAGCCTTGCCCCCTCGACTCTGGAGTCAGCCAGCCTCCTGAGGGGAGGCGGGGCGGGGGGTTCACATGTTCAGCGCTAAGGACCTAGCAGAAAAAGGCGCATCCTCTTCTTGGCTCAAGCAGCCCCAAACAAAAGCAAACCTTTGAGCTGAAGCAAACTCCTCCGGCCTCCGCGCAGGGGCCGCCTGCTCCGTCGCCTTCTGGAGCCAGGCAGGTAACAGGCGAGGAAAGCTGACCAGGTGTAAAAAGTTCATCTCCACAGAGAAATTTGCTTTCCGTGATTTTTCAAATGGCATTCTAGGCCTTTCAATTTTACCTTCTAATAAAGCTTTATCAGATTGAAGAAGTTCTATTTCCTCCTAAATTTAAAGAAGAAACAGTCACAGCACAACAGCGCCAGCTGGCAAGCTGCGGTCCAGGGCCCTGGGCCCCAGCGCAGCCCCGGCAGCCAGGGCGGCAGGGACAGAGGCCCAGGAAACGAAGTGGGACAAAGGTCACATGCACACTGAGCCTCCGAATGACTAAGCATGCAGCCCTGTCACCGGCGCACCCCCGCGCAGCCTGTTACCTGACAGAGGGGGCCACTCCCTCCCCTCCCCACGAGGGTACCCGAGGTCCGGCCGAGGATGGGTCGCCTCGGAGGGGGAGGGACGCCGGTAAGGGGCTTCCCCGCCCCGGGCCACCTGGAGTCCTTCCTCTGACGTCATCGTAATCAGCCTCTCTCTAAAAATGCAAACACTTCTCTGAGGAGGGGAACTCCGACGACCCTGGCAACTGATTTTGTCACCAGATCACACCCTCTGCTGTCTGGGGCGGAGAGGGGCGCCCTTGGAGACCCTGGCTTCCCTGTGTCCCCGCTCCTCTGGGAGGTTCACAGCGTGCACGGAGCGCGGGCTGTCCACGGGAGCTTGAGCTCCCCAGACAGCCTTTTTATTACTTCATTTTCTGCCTTTCCAAAAGGACTGAACTTTTGAGCAAATATGTAAACACATTCATTCGTTTTTAACAAGACAATTTTTTAAAATAAGTCCTGTCACCTCAGAATAAGCTGCAGAAAAAAAAAAAAAAAATCCATCATTCCGAAAATGGAATGTAAAATCAGGCCTCAGTGAATTTATTCAATTACAAATATTCAATTACCGTGCAAAGAGCACCCAAGGATGATGCAGTGTGTTCTGAGTCCTCAGATGAGGTTCAGCCTCACACTGTGGTTGACCTCGAAGTGCTCCTGCCAAGGTGGTTCCTGGCATCAGGGAGCACCAGGCCCTGCCAGTTCTGGTTTCCTCCCTGGGGACCCCAAGGCCTCCTGTGGGGCTGTAAGGAGTTCTGGGGGACAGTGTGATGAAGGGGGCCACTCCAGGCCTGGCTCAGAATAGGGTTCCATGAACAAGTGTGTGTGTTTGCCTTCCCTTGTGGTTATTCACTGACCACTTTTTGTGGATGGCTCCCCTCAGGTGGGCTGCTTGGAGGAAAACATTAAATTAGATGGAGAAAATGAATAGCAAAGAAGCCACAGTTGAACAAAACAGCCAGAGACCAAAAGAAACGGGACGATGGGTTCTCTGCGTGCTTGGTGAGGGAAGAAAAAGATTGGGGGGACCTGTAGGATATGGTTGAATTCTCATGAAGAAGACAGGGAGTCCTGTCCTTGGATCGTCACCTTAAATATTTTCATAGCGCTTCACCTTTTATTAAGAAGACAACAAAACAACGCTGAAGCATGTTATGAAAAAAAGGGGAAAGTCACCTACACTCCATCACCCCATGACACTGAAACACCAGTCTTTGGGACACCTGGAGCTGGCCAGGCACTGAAGAAACTAAGGCACAGAATGAGGAAAAGGTCCAGGCAGCCAAATGGTAAGAGGACCAGGCTTCCCCACCGGCCTCTTCCTCTGAGCAGCTGTCAGACTGTGTCCACAACTGTGGCCTCTAGAAAAAGGAGGAAAGTGCCGTAGGGCTGGGAGGAGGGTGTCCGGAAGGAACACAGCCAGGTGACTAAGAACTTGAAGGAAGCCTAGGAAGAAAAGGCGAGAGGCTTATTCTGACTGTTTTTATAAAGGCAATAGGAATTCAATCTGATTTAAAGTAAGGAGTTTCGGACTCGACAAGTGTGATTGATCATCTGGTCTCCATCTGGACGGGCCAGAACAAATTGAGAACCTAACAGAGGGCTTTGGGTTACAGTAGGATGGCCAATTCCCTTGCCTTTCCCGAAGCCTTGACATTTGGTTAAAGCAAGCCCTGAATGTAGACATTCCAAAGTATGAGTCCGTATGGTGCTAGGAAGGGAGTGAGGTCAAAAGGAAGGACCTGCAGGACAGAAGGCCCGGACTCCACAGCTGGGCCATTATTGCCTCTAAGCAGCAACAACAGCGACACCCAGTGGGATCCAGTGTAATTGCAATAGTGACCATCTTCCCAGAACCTTTTAAAAATTGCAGGTGAAGTCACCTCACAGAATAATTGTATCATAACTCAAAGAGTTGCTAGAAATGTCAGTATCTATTTCTTTGATGGCCACAGAAAAAATATGAGTATTTGCCAAAGGGAACCTCAGTCTGTACAGTCAGTATGCAGAAATCCCCATGACTTGGCAGACAAAACCAGGCCCACCTGCCCAAGGGCTCATTTTCATCCATTCAGTAAACATCCATTGGATGTTTATCACATGCCAGGCATTGGCCTGGCCACTGGAGGTCAGAAGACAAAAAGGCTTCTAAGCGTTCACAGGCAGGAGGGGAGGTGGGCAAAACAAAACTGCATGACAGTGTGGTATAAACCTTGGGGAAGCTTTCATGGAAGAGGCAGCGATTTGGCTGGAAGTCCAGGTACAAAGTGGACAGTAATAGCATTGTTCAGTTTGAGAATCGGTGAGTTTTAGATGCCTGCAGACTATCTGAGAAGAGGGTCTGGCAGGCAGCTTGCAGGAAAGGCTTGGAAGTGGGCAGGAGAGCCTATCTTAGATGGCGCTAACTTTGGGAAGAGCTTTAGAGGGCAGCTGTCAAGGAGATGGGGCCAGTGATGTGCAAGGGCTGAATGCAGTGGATGTGTGAGGATCGCTAGGAGCTGTGTCGAAGCACATACCCTACTCACCCCAACCCCTCAAGGTTTGGATGTGTTTCCTTGGCAGACAAGCCCAATCTCTGGGAGGAGGTGGGGATTGGCTATGATTAAAAGCACACATACTATGAATGCTGTGCTCCCTTCTCAGTGTCTCCTTCACAGGACTGGCCCACCTTTAGCATCACACTCTGGCCTCTCTTTACCCTTATGTTCCCTCCTCCAGGGGCAAGGGAGTGCATATGAATGGTGTATTTGGGAAGAATGAACTGGGCACGTTGGAGTTCGTTCCTCTCATCTTCCTCTTGGAAGCACAAGAACCCCCTCCTCCATTCCACCTGGAGGAGGACTGCCCTGTCAACTGGGGAGGTTTGTGGGGGAGGGGGAGGACTGCCCTGTCAACTAGGCTTCATATAAAGATACAGCCTTTGGCTTGTATCTGTTGACACTTTGTCCTAATTTACAATTTATTTGAAACCTGAGTGAGGAGGTATGCTGCTGTCATCAGACCACCTTCATTCTGAGAAGGCCCCTGAGGTGTATCAGAACCTCCGAGGACAGGCAGATGGGACCTGGAACAGTTTCTCACCCGTAACCAGGTTGTAGAGTTAGAAAAGGCTGAGGACAGAACCTGAGTGTCAACATTTAAGTGAGAGCAAATGAAAAGAGGGATCTGAGTCTAAAGGAAAACAGGCAGAGAGAACTGAACCCAAGAGTACACAAAGCATGCACAATCAATCAGAGGCTACAGTCTTAAAGGGGGTGGGGGATGGGGGTCCTCCATGTGCAGAAAACACAGCAATCTTCATGCATGTGTAGGTAGGTAGGTAGCACTGTAGGGCAGCCAGAAACCACTTCAGCTTAGAACTCCTCCTGTCCAAGGTTCTAGAACCTGAGGCTTGCCCACATTGGTGGTGAGCTTCCAAGGACATTAACTAAATGAAACTTTGCAACATTGTTGCCTTCCTCTGTTCCTTAAGCAGTGATGCTGAGTATGATGACACATTAGCAATACATTGTGTTGTCTTCCTGGTCTCTTGCAGAAGTAATATTAAAAATGTGATGTGTAGGAGCACCTGGCTGGCTCAGTCAGTGGAGCATGTGACCCTTGATCTCAAGGTTGTGAGTTTGAGCCCCACACTGCGGGTAGAGATTACTTAAAAGTAAAATCTTTAGGGGTGTCTAGGTGGCTCAGTTAGTTAAGTGTCCAACTCTTGATTCCAGCTCAGGTCATGATCTCACAGTTCATGGGTTTGAGCCCTGCACCTGGCTCTGTGCTGACAGTGCAGAGCCTGCTTGGTATTCTCTCCCTCTCTCTCTCTCTGCCTCTAACCACTCGAACACTTGCCCTCGCCCTCTCTCTCAAAATTTTAAATAAAATCTTTAAAAATTAAAAAAAAAATGTGATATGTAAACTTTAATCTCTTTAAATTTAATAAAAACCTCATGCTTGTTAGTTTCTTACCACAAGAAACACCCATATTCTCATCTATTTAGGTAACTCTCCTAAGGCAGGTAGAAGCCCCTGGTGTTTCTTGCCCTGGCCAATGCCTTGGGGCTCCTTGTCCCCTCAGACTAGGGGGCACCTCAGCTGCTGTGCTGGACACACACTGACCACCTATCAGACACTGCAGCCTGCCACACTGCCACGAGGGCCGGCTGCCTTTTCAAACAGTATTAGAGAAGTATTTCCCTAATTACAGAAATAAGAAATTCACTTTAGAAAAACAGAAATACAGTAAAGCATAAAATCAATAGAAATTATTCATGATTAAAAAAAAAATTCATGATCCCACCTCCCTGAGATAATGAATATTTTGGGGGTATTTTTCTCCTATATTAACATATACCTTTTAAAAAAATAAAATTGAGATTAGTTTTTTACTTTGCTTTTTTCTAT
Source organism: Panthera uncia (assembly GCF_023721935.1). NCBI lineage: Eukaryota > Metazoa > Chordata > Mammalia > Carnivora > Felidae > Panthera > Panthera uncia. The sequence goes on along the minus strand of NC_064811.1, from coordinate 161,220,520 downwards.
TTAATATGTTGTGAACAATTCTCAATGGTTCTTATTCTTCAAAAACATGATTTTTAATGGCTGAATAATGTGCCACTTGATGAATACACATACCATCATTTAATCATTCCCCTACTGTTCCCCATGTGGAACATTTGTTCTATGATAATGAGTACCTCTAATGATTTCCTTAAGGCAAATTCCTGAGTGGAGTCACTGAAGCAAAGAATCTGCTGACATTAAATACATACAAACCAGAATGTCCCTTCTCTATTCCCAGGTACAAAGCTCACAGGCTGTGGAAAAGGCCAAAATAAGTTACCTTGAGAGTAAGGCTCAAAAGGAAACACTGAGGCAACATAGTGTCCTGAATGAATCAATTTAAAAATTCAATAAAATGAAATAAATGATTGCCTTAGGGGTACCAGGCTAATTGAGAAAGGGGAGGAAAACCTGGGAAGATGAGGAGGAGAAAGCTGGTGGGCGGCGGGAGGGGAAAGAGGTGCTTGTGTGCATTTTACGGGGGACAGAGGGAGCTACTGAGAATTCCCACCATGAGAAACCACAATGAACTGCCCCATCCTAGAAACACCTCTCACGGCTTTCTCTCCTGGACTACTGGACTCCCAAGATGTTTGCAGTCACTGTTATGAGGATTAACAAGATTAAGTCATATAAGGTAACCACCACAGTACCTGGCACATACACTCGAGAAGGGTGCTTTTCTTTCTGCTACAAGTTAATGACCTTACAACAATGAAGGGACTTAGAACACAGCCTAGCAAACCACAGGATTCAGTAAAACTACTGAATAAAGGCTGAAATTTAAAGCACCTATGTTCATATCTGGATTAATGTATCAATACACAAAACTTGGCTCCTTAGCTCTGCAATAATGGATCATTTAAAAGGGACAGATAGCACAAGATTGGAAAAAAACACAACCCTACAGCAATCTCCTTCCCACCTAACTCTAGCCATAAATATAACTAACTTTATCAGATAACTAAGGTATTAATTAGGGGTACATCTCATTAGTGTTTCCCTGAATCTCCTTATGCCCCCTTCCTCCCACTTCCATCCCCCACCCGTAACCACACTAGAATGAAGACAAATCCCCCAGAGCTATGTTAACCCATGGCAGTTAGCTCCCGCTCCACTCCATACCACAAAGGAGTTTCCATGTGCAGCAGCGGCCAGCCCACCTTAGCACCCCACCAGCACTCACACTGCATGGAAGGTCCTGCCAGGGTCAGACACAGATGTCAATAGGACAGAATGAACCTGTGTACCCCTCTTCCTTTCCCGTGGTACTTTATTTCCTGTAATGGTCGTCTGACCCACAAAGATCATGAGAAAATCAAATTATATCATGTGGTTGGTAGATATTTTCCAACATAAGAGGTGGTGGTTGGAATCTGGGTGCTAGAAAAGATGATCTTTGGTGGTGGCGGGGAAAATACCTTGTAGCACTAATATTTTTCAAAAAGCAACAGTGTCTAGTGGTTGTTAAGATGACTCATTTGGAAACTGAGCAAGAAATCTAACAGGCAAATTAGAGAATTATAAATGATCAGTAAATACGTGAAAACAGCTCCATCTCACTGGCAATTAGGGAAATACAAATTAAGACACCATTTTTCACTTCTAAAACTGGTAAAAATTTTAAAGTTTGATGACATTCAATGCTACTGAGGATGTGGAGAAATGGGCACTCTTAACCACCAAGGGTAGAAACAGAAATTGATATAAAATTTTTGAAGGACAATTTTGTACTACTTATCAAATGTACATGTCCTATGACTTAGCAATCTCTCTTCTGGAAACCTATCCTATAGAACTGCACTAAAGAACAGCCATGAGTCACAGGTGGCTATTTAAATTTGATAAAAATGAAATAGAATTAAAAATTGAGTTCTTCTGGGGCACCTGGCTGGCTCAGTTGGTAGACTTACAACTCTTGATCTTGGAATTGTGAGTTTAAGCCCTATGTTGGGCAAGAGATGTCTTAAAATTAAAAAAAAAAAAAAAATCTTAAAAACAATTTTTTTTTTGACAGAGAGAGAGAGAGGGCACAAGTGTGTGAGAGGCAGAGAGAGAGAGAGAGAGAGAGAGAGAGAGAGAGAGAAGCCGGGCTCACCTGAGGTTCGTGTTTTACCCGAAGGGGGCTTGAGCTCACCTGATGTGGGACTCGAACTCACAAACAGTGAGATCAAGACTTGAGCCAAAGTCAGATGCTTAACTACTGAGCCACCAGGTACCCCCTACAATTTTTTTCTAATTGAGTTCTGAAGTGCCTGGGTGGCTCGGTCAGTTAAGTGTCTGACCCTTGGTTTTGGCTCAGGTCATGGTGTCAACAGTTCTTGAGTTCAAGCCTCACGTCTGGCTCCATGCTGTTAGTGCAGAGCCTACTTGGGATTCTCTCTCTCCCTCTCTCTCTGCCCCTCTCCTGCTCACTCACTCACTCAAAAAAAAAAAAAAAAAAAAAAAAAAAAAAAAAAACCTTAAAAAAATAAATTAAAAAATTGAGTTCTTCCACTGACCTAGTTACATTTCAAGTGCTCAACAGCTACATGTGTCTAATGACTACCATATGAGACAAGGCAGACACATCATTTTCATCATCACAGAAAGATCTACTGGGTAGTGCTGCTATGGAAATATTTATAGAAGTAGACACAAAGATATTCAATGCAGCATTATTTATAAAGCAAAAAACTCAATACAGTAAAAAGGAGAATAGTTCAATAATATCACATTTATAGTCAAGTATAATAAAAAAACATGAGACAGATCTATATGAACAAACATAAAAAGAACTCTGATATGTTAAATTTAAAAGTATATTGTGGGGCGCCTGGCTGGCTCAGTTGGTTGGAACATATTGACTCTCGATCTTAGGGTTCTAAGTTCAAGCCCCACATCACATGCAGAGATTACTTAAAAATAAATAAACAATAAATAAAGTATATTGCAAAACAAGATGTGGATTTTAATATTATATACATATATTTATGTAATCTCTAAAGACACTGAAAAGTATCTGCAAAGATATACATCGAACTGTTAAAAGTCATAGAAGAAAGAGGGACTGGAGAGAGGAATGCAAATTTTCACTTTTAATGTCTAAGCTGAGTGAATTTGTTGCAACCAGCATATACTGTTTTTAAAAAAAGATTTCAAAAAGAGTTCTATTTTTGGAAAGGACAATATTTACCAGTAAGCCCTGAAGATATTCTAATATCTAGCTCTAGCCTACTCATTCCTTTTCCAAACTGGTATCTCCATTTTTGGGTTATCATTTCTCTAGATCCAGTAATCGAAAGCACTTTCCTGAAGCCCTGGGAGGAGCTGCAGACGTGCCTCCGCCTACCAGTGTCCTCCCGACAGCATTTCCCCAACTGTACCCTCCCCTTCGCCCGTCTTTCTGCCCACTCACCACCCCCACCCCCACTCTTTCTCAGCAGCTTTACTAAACTACCAATATGATCCTGCTTTAGTGCGATAGGAAGCAAGCACCCCAACAAAGGCGTCCAGCAGAACAAAACTGTTTCACTCCTCAGCCTGAGTGCAGAGGAACAGTCAGAGCCGTAAAGACAGATGGAAGGGACAGGCAATAGCACAGACATTCCAGACATACCACTTTAGACCTAAATCCCATCACCTATGAGAGTATTTTTCAAAACAAAACCTATCACACCAAATATAAGAAAACCATCACTAGCAAATCAGATGAGCGATTATGTTCCAAATGTGATGGGTTTATTTTATTTTACTCTGATGCAAAACCAAGGATTCCACTACAGCACAGAGACCAATATATTAAAAGGTCATGAAAAAGTGGTGTGGGACATGCAGGACGTGATGTACAAACTGGAGGATTGGGTCATTTCCTTTGTAACATGACACTACATTGTCGCTGAGGAACACATTTAAAATAACACTGTGGAACTCAACTGAAATGTGGCACAAACATGACAACTTCCAGGCATGCCTTCAAGTACCTCCCTCAGGATGGACTTGCGATCTCTAGTCTTCAGTGTGGGGAGGATTACAATTCTTTGGAAGAATAAAAAGTTCACTTTTGAAATTTCACAGAAGAATTTTAAGGCCAAAACATAGTGGGTTCTCTTCACCTCCAGGGACAAATCGGATGCTTTACTCAAAACCACATTAAGCTTCTAGCTCAAATCCCAACCCAACCTTGTGACCTCCTGCATTGAAGTTCTTTCCGTCGATTAAAGCTGATAGGGTCAGTTTGACTCCTAGGAAGAAGAAAACACCACAATCACTCGTAACAAGTATTACAATAAGCTTTTCATTTTCTAGAAACAATGAACATGGGTGGAATCAAGGGCATGGATTGCAGCTGGGTGTAAGAGTTACAAGCATTCAGGTACCACTAAGTCAATAGGGTTACCTATAATCATTTGATCTGCAATGAGCAAAGCACAATCACAGCAAACTTTATTTGGAATTCAGGGTTAAGAATAATGAATGACCAACCAAACTCACAAGCCACAGTGACCTGGTTAGAAATATAGAATTATTTTTTAAACAAAAGCACTTGATCTGCTTTACTTTGTATGAATAACCAATTGTTACACAATGGACTGAATCAACCTACAGTTGATTGTAGGTTTTATAGGTTATTTTCATTACTCTTCCATCATCTCCTACCCCACATCCAATGTTATTAATTCCTTTACTCACCTGGTCGAAGAGTCTGAGTATAACCCAGTCCAATCAGGCTGGCATTATTTACTTTAGCCTAAAAATTAGGAGATGAAATAGAAACAGTTAGAAAACAACCAACTTCATAATATGTAAGTCCAGTACAAGCACCATTTCATGCATCGGATTTCCAAAACTAAAGCACCTTCGGGTCAATCTAGAATTACTGGAACTGAAAATTTAATTAATAAAAATGTAAGTCTCTTCAGTTAATAGGACTGGGAGAGATAGTAGGGACTTTGAGAATGCATGCTTAAAGGCCTCAAACAAATTTTTTAAAACACTATGCAGCCAGGTGTGTCTGGGTAGCTCAGTTGGTTAAAAGCATCCGACTCTTGTTCAGCTCAGGTCATGATCTCACAGTTTCCTGAGTTCGAGCCCCACATTGAGTCTGCACTGGCAACACGGAGCCTGCTTGGGATTCTCTCTCTCTCTCTCTCTCTGCCCCTCCTCCAAAATAAACATTCATAAATGGAGACACCTATTGACTTCCATTTTGATTGTTAGAATAGGAGAGCTTGTTTGGACACAAATACAAATTGTCAGTGTACCACAACCAATTCCAAGTAAATTTCTGCTCCATACTTCAAAAAAAATTTTTTTTTAATGTTTACTTATTTTTGAAAGAGAGAGAAAAACAGAGTGTGAGCAGGGAAGGGACAGAGAGAGGGAGACACAGAATCCTGAGGCAGGCTCCAGACTCTTAGCTGTCAACACAGAGCCGGATGCAGAGCTCAAACTCATGAACCACGAGATCATGACCTGAGCCACAGTTGGACATCTAACCAACTGAGGCACCCAGGCACCCCAATAAACTTAAAATAAATAAATAAATAAATAAAACACTGTGCAGCCAAACACCCTGGTGTACTGAGTTCTTCGAGATGCCAGTTTACAACCTCTGACAGTAGTTAGAACATAAACTCTAGTGAGAGAAGATCTGGGTTCAAATCTTGACAATGCCTCTTACTGTGTGACTTTGGGCAAGTTACCTGACCTCTCCAAGTCTCAGTTCCCTCATCTATAAAATGGGCATGAAGATACTACTCACCACAAGAGTAGCTGGGAGGACTAAATGAGATACTACACATAAAGCCCTTAGTATAGTACCTGAAATTGAAGAGCTCAATTAGTGTCAGTATTAATAAGAATTACTAAGAGCCACAGGAATAGTAATCAAATCCCATGAATTTACAGATAGGAAAATTTTGAGGCCAAAGAGATAAAAATGACTTGAGAAGGTCAGACAACAGCCAAATACAGGAGGAACTAGGACTAGAACCCACATTCCAGGACGTGAGGTGTGATACTCTTCTCACTACACAATGAGCGTCTCACTAAAGTTAATGGAGAACATGTGTACAACAACCATCTCACAACATTCATTTACAACTCAGATGAAACCCTAAGAGTAGATCCAATCTCGTAGCACATTCTTACAGATAGAGAAGTTCTACAGTCCAGCTTGTATTTAGCAGCGATGCCAAAACGGGTATTGTTACTGCCAGCCGTCCAAGCAAGGTTTATTGATGTTTCAATCTTCTCATTAACCTTCTGGTAGATAGACCCTCCAAATTCAGTGCCGTCATTCCTATTTTCATGATATAAGAAAAAGTCATAAACATCTAGCTAGTACCACTCTTATGACATGGAAAAAATTCTAAGACTATCTGGACAAGGATCTCACTTTGCAACTACCTATTTTCAGCAAACTTCTAGTATAAATGACTACCAAACAAAACAAGGAACTAAATCCAGTTACGTAATTTATAACCATCTGATTAAAATGTAGTTAACATCTGATTCATTTACTCAGCTCCTCCATACGAATTTTTTAGACAAAATTCAATTATGAAGGCAGACGCCTCTAGTAAATATGATCTATAAGTCTTTGAGATGTTCAAAGAATTTAGAGACCTAAAAGTGGAGTTCAATAAGGATTCTGCAAAATAAATAACAAGAAGAAAGCCAATTTTGAACTTCATCTGAGACACAATCCTAGCATCAGAAAGCACCCCAAACACAATACCTAGGGTGTATTTCTCTAGAGAAGTGCCTACATTATTGCTTCAAAGCATCCCAGAACTTGGTCCCTACTTTCCATGGTTTTCCTAATACTGCTTCATCAATTTTAATGCCACTGTCTATACCATTGCTTCACTTTATTTCAGTGAACTGGAATATCTAGTGAAGGGCAATCTATACCACTTGAAAAACACCTAGCTTATCCTTTGCTTTTTCTTCCTGGAATAGTACAGTGCCCAGTAGGCCAAGACATTAAATACAATTTAAAAATTCAAATTCATTTAACCAACAGGATGCAGCCTACAGAATTGAATCCAGGATTGCTTTGAGGACTTCTGCTTCTTCTGAATGCAACAGGGGTGGCTGGGTTCTGACCGTGAGTACCTAAAACCTCAATAGAATTACTGGGGATGTTCCAGAATGCTCAGGTCAACTGAGTGGTTGCTCTTCATGATCCAAATAACAGATCTACTTCCAGATACTGACAAGCTAAGTAGGGCACTAGAGGAAGCAGAAGAGACTCCAAAGGATCCCTTTTATCAGGAGGTGACCACATCCTGGGCTCTCTCCAACCCAGTGGTTCTTGTATAGATTCTAGACCTTCCTAAAGTTTGGGGTACAGGCTGAGAGGCCAGTTACTATCAGCAGAACAGCACAATGCACCAAGTGCCCTAACCTCTGGCAATGTTTTGCTGACTAGGAAAATTAGTACAGTGAGGCTGGATGTCCACCAAAGCACATTAAATGCAGGTACCTCATTTCTAACTTTCTCAGCATGTTAATGGCTACCATCTTTTTGGGCAACTGCACTAGTACTAAAGGAGGAGTGAATTATAAACACTCACACATGAGTGTGCAGCTGGAAGTCTGCGGCCTTGTAACCCAGAGCGAAATTATTCTGTGACAGTTTGGATTTGGCTGTGTCGAAACTCATCTGATAGCCAGCAAGCCAACCTTCAAAGGCTAACACAGCCCAGCCATAGATGGTTGGTCCAGAAAAATCTATATCAACATTGCTGCCGAGACTGAAACATTCCCGCTTATAGGAGGCCTTCAATTTTCCACTCTTCTTTCTGTAAACAGACAAATAAAAACAACACAATGAAAACAACATGAGTTTCTACTACTGTCTAGAAATCTTTAGAGTAAGAAAGATCCCCTCCTTCCCCCAGTGTAAATATTATTTTGGTAGATGGTATACATATAGTAAAATTTCAAATGACTTAGCTCTACAAATATAATTTTGTTAGGATTATAAATACATATACCATTTTTATCTATTCTTCACTGTAAGTACAAATGATAGGATATTTCATGATTAATTTCACAAAGGCATTAACAAAAGTCTAAAAAGGAATAAGATATTTCAGTACCGAATTAATAATCTGAATACATATGTATTCATGAGAAGCCAAATCTCTTTAAATGTTTTTAAATGCCCAAATGCTATAAAACGTAACACCCGACACACTTAACTTCTCAAAAAGAAGTGTTATTTTTTTTTTAAGGGTAGAGTGCTTTAGTAAGCATATTTATTTTCCTTAAGGTGAGTGTTTTCTCCCTGGACAATAAATATCAGATGGATGGATGGAAGAGAAGTATACATTTTTGAAGGACAGTACCGAAAACAAGAAATTGGTTCTTTTTAAAAAAAAATTTTTTTTTTTTAACGTTTATTTATTACTGAAAGACAGAGAGAGACAGAGCATGAGTGGGGAAGGGGCAGAGAGAGAGGGAGAGACACAGAATCTGAAGCAGGCTCCAGGCTCTGAGCTGTCAGCACAGAGCCTGACATGGGGCTCGAACTCACAAACTGCGAGATCATGACCTGAGCCGAAGTCAGACACTTAACCGACTGAGCCACCCAGGCGCCCCAAGAAATTGGTTCTTAATAATCCTGTCATCTTCTAAGCAGGCTTCTTCTGAGAGTATTTACCTGGAAGATAACTGAACTGTGTGGCAGGAATGACACACATGCTGTCACAGCTGAGGAAAAATGTCATTCTGCCTTTATCTAGCAGCGGCCCATAGGAAACAACACCATGCCCATTTTTCAGATGAAGAAACTGGGGCAGAGAAGCTGGGGGATTTTTAAAGGCCAAGAAAGCACATCAGTAGCAGAACTACTGTTTATAGTGTTCCAACGCCCGGAGATTACAGTTATTCTTAGGAAATTAACTTCTCAGCAAAATACTACATCCATCAATCTTTAGAAGAGCTTAAGAAATATCTAGTCTCAGGGTGCCTGCTTGGCTCAATTGGTAAAGTATGTGATTCTTGGTCTTGGGGTTATGAGTCGGAGCCTCAGGTTTGGTGTAGAGATTACTTAAAAATAAAATATTTTAGAAAAAAAAGAAAGAAAAGATCTAGTCTCAAGCCCGTCTATAGCCTAAATTTTTCCTACTATGTGCCTCCTTAGACCAGCTTTATATTTTTGTTCATCTGTTCAATTTTCAAATCAAAACTTTACTCTGCTTCAAGGGAGTCCTCCTTTCTCTTTAGTACATACACAAGGTCTCTGGGGTTCCTAAAAGCAACCTCCTACGTTCTCCCTGCACCTAAACTTTTCATTGCAATTCCCTGTTCTAAAGCTCTCTATCTCTACAGACTACAAAAACAGAAAATGGGGTTTGGATAATTACCCTGTGTTCGGTACAAATATGGTATCAAGAGTCAGTTTCAACCCTTCAGCCAACTGAAAAATAAAGATTTAAAACGAACAATTAGTAATTTTCTATTCTTCTTTTGACCTAAGAAAACAATTCTAAAGTTTTATCTAACTTCCAAACAAAAAAAGTCATTAAAGAAAGCCAAATATTAAATTATTTAATAAATTACCTCTTTATTCTTCCCTGTCTCCTTCCCCTGTCCCCTTATTCCCAGGCTTCATCATGATTCTCTCACCAAAATACAGGTTTAAGTTGTAGGTCAAATCTATTACAGCCAATAACATTAATTGCAATAAAAAAAAAATTCCAATACAACCAAATAATCTTGATACACTCTTAAAATTACTGTAATGAGATAACCTGACATTTAACAAGCCAACCTAAGTAATTTATTCAGCTATACATATATATTACTGATACATGATGATGTTCATATAGACATACCTCAAAAAATAGTGTCCTGTACAAAGCAAATATTTGTATGTGACAAATATCTGCTGATAAATTTTTCTCTTTAGAAACATTACAGAAGTTAGAAACATTTTTCTACGGAGCCAATTTTGCAATGATTACAAAATAAAATCAAACAAAATCACTATAAATAGTCTAGTTTACCAGGAGAGGCTCAGTTATAAGTAGAACTGGTCAGAACCAAGATGTAATGTGATAATTATGTACTCACAAACAATGCTTCACTTTCTAGAAATGTAAAATATACCAGAGAAGGCCACATGCAGAGAAAAAAATATGGCTACTATATAGGTTATAAGATCTCATTCATGTTGTATTTGGGGTTTATAGATCATTTTATCTGCAAGATAAATTTAACCTAAAAGTAATTTCTAATGCTTTCTTTTACCTTATTCTCCAAAGAGATTTCTGTTCCAAGAGTGTTATCTGTGTTCCATTTCTGAGTGAAGGTAAGTCCATAGTTACAGACCTTATATTTGGTCTCTAGGTTGCCTGACGCTTTTCCTGTATCAGTGTAAGCATGACCAGAAGTAGAAAATTCCTGATAAGCAAGAAAAATAATTACTTTAAAAACAGCTCATCAAACAAAAAATACTCATTTCAGAAAGTAGTGTTCAATGCATCGGAAACCAATATAGTTTACTTTTTATCATAACTTATTTCCTGCTTTCCTTCTTTCCTATTTCTAAAGTTTAACGAGTTTCAGATCTTTCCATTATTCCACCTCTCTTATTGATATTTCTTGCTCAATATACTCTCTTACTAAAATGGAAATCTTAAACTCTCTTTTTTAGAAAAGAAATATCTTGGGGCACCTGGATGGCTTAGTTGGTTAAGCGTCCGACTCTTGATTTTGGCTCAAGTCATAGTCTCAGGTTCTTAAGTCCAAGTCCCACATCGGGCTCCATGCTGACAGCGTGGAGCCTGCTTGGGATTCTCTCTTGCCCTCTCTGCCCCTCCCCTGTTCAAGTGCATGTGCCCCTGGTCTCTCTCAAAATAAATTTAAAAAATAATAAAAATAAAAGAGAAATATCTTTACTGAAAATAAATTCCTTTACCAAAAACACAAAAATATTAAATCTTGAACATTTTACTTTCATGACCTGAAAACGCTTATTCATTCTCTATCATATGTTTCAAACTATTAGTTAATTTTAACGTCCTTAAAAATCCCCAAACACTAGAAAGGACTACCCTATCCTCTTCAATAGAGTCAAAACTTCATTGCATCAAAATAATTGTTTTTAATTTTTACTGTGGTAAAATACACCTAATTTACCATTTTTAAGTGTGCAGTTCGGTGGCATTATTAAGTACATTCACACTGTTATGAAAACTTTATTGCTTTGGTCCACAAAGCTATCATATCTGTAAGGGGCTCCTGGATGGCTCAGTCAGTTAAGTGTCCAACTTCAGCTCAGGTCATGATCTCTTGGCTCAGGTCATGATCTCACAGTTTGTGAAATCGAGCCCCACATTGGGCTCTGTGCTGACAGCTCAGAGCCTGGAGCCTGCTTCAGATTCTGTGTCTCCCTCTCTCTCTGTCCCTCCCCTGCTCACGTTCTGTCTCTCTCAAAAATAAACATTAAAAAAAAAATTTTTTTTTAACTATCTGTAAAACTTTCAGTATAAACAATTTCAATATTTGTAAGTATGTACCCATTTTTCACAACAAAATGCAATGTTATAACTTGTCCCTTTTTCTCCCTTTTCCTCATCTACCTTTTAAAGTGTTTTCTATCAAATAGTTACTATGAACATCTTGAAATATATCCTCCTCCCTCAGTAGGTGTCCTTTCAGTCATATGACAATGAGCAACAGGAAATAGATCTCCTTCTAAAAGGAAGCAAACAGTCAACACCTGTCACTGACAATCTATGAACTGTCGAGAAAAAAACCTTCTGATTGGCCCTGTTTTTAGAGCGCATTTCTGAAATACTGCCAACAGTAATGAAATGCTGCCAGCCCTGAGCAGTTCTGTTTCACTGCCTGCAATATGAATCCTCCCTTTACCAAATACCCTGCTCCCCACATCTAGTTCTACAGGCTGATGAGACAACTGGGAAACTATGATCTGTTTATCAACACCACGCAGGAAGTTTTCCAAGAGAGTATCATGCTGCACATTTTAGGGCAAGGTCTCAGTACAAAATGACAAAACACTAGTCATGTTTAGAAGTCTACACAATTATTTAATGTGACTGTTGCTTTTTTTCAGTAGATCCAGCTACCCAGTGTTTTCTTTTTTACATACACCTCTCCTAAACTTGAAAGTATAGCAAATATAAACCTCAATTTTAGTGTTAGAAAAACTTCACACACAAACCTACGGTAAAAGTGTATTTAGTCTACATTTTTTCCCTGTTTATCATCATCATTTCTTACTTTGAAAGTCTCTCAAAAGTCTAAAATACCAGATGTACAAATCTCAAAGAAAAGGGCAGAATTTTTCTAAGTTAAAAAATTAGCATTGGCTTACAACTGCTTCAGTTTTTCTCTAATTTCATCATTAGAAGGAACAGTGCAAAATACATTTATAACATGCATTTAACGTCTACAGCTCTATAATAAATAAGCAACAAAACTAGCATAAAAATGCTACTGTTAAATAGATGCCATATATTAAGTACAATCTGATATCTGATTGGAGCAATGGATGAAATTTATCCTAAATCAATACCAGAGACCAAAAGCAGTCATAAAAACAAGCACACAAATATGCTCTGTTTTTCTTACCATCTGAATGAACAGTCCCACACCACAGCAGCATGAAAGGGAGATAAAATTTTAGTCGATGATTTTTGCAACACAAACCTAATTTGAGCAAATTCTGAAACCCTATTCAAAGTGAGTATAATTTTTCCATTTTAACAGAATCATATAACAACATGCCCATCCTAGTAGGCAGCTGCATATATATTTATTTACCACTAGAAAACCCAGGAAAAAAATGATGGTGACAAACCAGGATTACATGGAGTATGAGACAAAGTATCATATGAATTCCACATGCCTCTAGCCCTTTTAACTAAATCATTCTATCCAGAAATAAAATTCGCACTGGTTTCAATAGGTAAATACTAAAAAGAGATGCTGCCACTGAGGAGACATCAGAAAATGAGGTGAATGTAAAGCTAATTCATTTGCCAGATTTACTGAATAAATGTTCTGGTTAATAACACTTCGAAAATATGCCTATATCCTTTCCTATATAAATAACTTCCAGTAAAAAAGACTTTATGAACATCAATAAATACAGTAGATTAATCCTCTATATGCATTTTATTTCTACATTTGTTTTGACTAATCATGAAGGGATAGAGGCTAAAGTTAATTTGTTTTTGTAAGAGGGCAATAAAACTTGCATAAACTCATTATAATGAAAGTATTTAGTAGCCATACACATTCTCATGAAAGTATAAAGATGTGATATATGTCCAAAATACATATATATTTTATGTCCTGAGAGTAAGATTCAGCATATTCTTATTATGGCAAACACAAAGGACCTCCCCCAAAATTCAACCTGGATTGTCTATGGGCTACAGGGAAGATGCTCACTGAAATCTGAGATTATGACAAAACTGTAGGTAAGATAGCATAGGACCAAATGTATGCTGATTCACACAACTAGACTAAACACTTTTAAACAGGTTCCTTTAGGTTAATTATGCTACATCTATTAAAAATATATTGGGGCGGGGGCAGGGTGGCCCAGTCAGTTAAGTGTCCAACTCTTGATTTCAGCTTAGGTCATGATTTCAAGTTCATGAGATCAAGCACTGTGTCAGGCTCTGCGCTGACAGCACGGAACCTGCTTGGGATTCTCTCTCTCTGCCCCTACCCTGCTTGCGCTCTCCCACATTAAATAAATAAATGTTTAAAAATATATATATCTGTATCTATATCTATCTATCTGTCTGTCTATCTATCTATCTATCTATCTATGTCTTGGGTACTTACCACTCCACTACAAGACTTGGTTCTCAGGTCTATTTTGACCATGCCAAATCCTAGACACACACAAAAACACATTAATGTATAAAATGTGACATTCACTCCAGTTTTTACAACTTAGAAATTATGAAAATGGTCCTTCCATATGGAAAATACACAGTATTCCCATTAGGTGAGAGTTCCATAAAAACAATTATAATGAACTAAGTATAATTTTTAAGCCCTCAAAGAATAAAAATTATCAAAAAGTGTTATGCTTATAAAAGTATAAACTTAAATAACTATACTAATTAATAAGAAAAATCAAATGTATATAACAAAAATTAAAAATTTAAAGATTAAATTTTAAAAACTAAAAATAAATGTCCATTTGGAATCAAAGAATGTTACTCCAAAGAAGTCAAAAGTTGTGTCTTCACACTCATGAAAATTAGAAGGAGGAAAAATGTAGTCCCCACTTTAATTTTCCCCAGGGCTAGCCAGGAGAGACATAAGTATTACAGATTTATATTACTTCATCTTACAGCTAACATTAAATATGCATAATATATGCATGTGTATATGTATATAATAGCTTTTAATGCTTGTAAGGGACTCTACCTCTAAAGAGTCAAGTCTAATAACCTGTTGACAGTTATCCCCTTAAATCTTATAAAGTAGATTAATGTTAACCTTATCTTACTAGCACTATCTTGCATATAGTAAGCATTCAACACCAACCGTTACCCAAAATTGGAAATTTACAGTAGCATTCTTACCGTATCCTTTGTTGAAGACATCCTTGGCGGCCTTTCCTAGGTCACAGTAAGTTGGTGTGTTACACATATCTTATAAAGAAAAATGAGGACAAAGGAATAAAAATAACCATTTAGTATTTATTCACCCACAGTCCTCGTATTTAGTCCTGTGAGAAGAGGTATACACTTTTCCTTTGCATCATTAAGGCTTATACCCTAATGCAAGCAAAGTTAGGAGAAGGCATTCTGCTCCTTTACAAAGAACTTTTCAGAACACTGGAGAATAAAAGGGTTTTTTCATGCAATTCACAGAGGTCATCTTTCTGACTGCATTTCAAAGAAAAGAAATTTCTCACAGGCTGAAGGAGATGCTGTGTTAAATTGGATTTTATAATATATGTATTATATTATATATATTTTATATATGACATATAAAATAAAGCCTAAGAGCTACATAAAGTGACAAGGTAAAATTGTTTTAAAGAACTGTAAGAACAGATGCATTAAAAATCTTCAAGGTGAACAAATGTTCACCACTCTGAATTTGCCACTCTGAAATTCAGCTCTTAAAATAAGAATTACCACACTAATTGAAATGTATTCTTCCAGAATATGTCCTCTCTCAAAGCTTTTAAAAATAAAATTATATAGGGGCGACTGGGTGGCTCAGTCGGTTAAGTATTTGACTTTCGATTTCTGCTCAGGTCATGATCTCGTGACTGGTAGGATCCAGCGCCATGTCGGGCTCCGCACTGAGCATGGAGCCTGGTTGGGATTTTCTCTCCGTCTCTCTCTGCCTCTCTTTTCCTCTCTCAAAATAAATAAATAAACATTAAAAAAAGGTAACAAAATTGTAACAACAACAACAAAAATATATAATATTACCCGTTAACTAGACACGGGATAAATTTCACCTGCAATAATTCTGCTTACCAAAAACTGGTGTATGCTCTGAAGTTAAAGTCTTCAAAAATCTTTCCCCTTGGCTGATTTTTTCATCTTGGCTGCTCGGTATTCCTCAGCTTTTCTATTGCCAACATGGCCCTCACATTAAAGTTCTCAGAAGCGCTATCAACACCGATAAGCATACCACTCCTTTGCCCTCTTTATATAATGGGAACTCTTTTCCTGCAGCAGCCTCAACAACTATGTCTAACAACTTGTAGAACCATCTCATCTCAAGCAGTCCCATTAGCCCAATTAATAGGCCCAAAAAATCCAGAGCACCAGCTAGCCCATGCAATTACTAACTATGCCTGAACTAGCAACACATTCAAACTAATAATTATTTATATTTATCCTGGCTCTTAATCTGCCCTCCTGCTAAGTTTCTGCCTATACCATATCTGAACACAATATACACATGATGCACTTTTTAATTGTGAATTCATTTAAAATTTGTTCCTTAACCTAAACCTGTCAAATATGAAGATAATATATGTTAAGAAGGAAGAGTACAATATAAAAAATATGTATGTGTGTGTGTGTGTATATATATATATATAGAGAGAGAGAGAGAGAGAGAGAGAGAGAGAGAGAGAGGGAGAGGGAGAGAGAGAGGGAGAGAGAGAGGGAGAGAGAGAGGGAGAGAAAGAGAGAGGGAGAGAGAGAAGGGGAGACAGAGGGAGAGAGAAGGGGAGACAGAGGGAGAGAGAGGGAGAGAGAGGGAGAGAGAGAGGGAGAGAGAGAGGGAGAGAGAGAGGGAGAGAGAGAGGGAGAGAGAGAGTACATACAGTAAAGGGGAAAGAGTCAGTATAAATATACTGACTCATACCATAATAAAACTTTGTTCTAAACCACAATGTTTCAGAGTCCACTTCCAGGGCAATTATTTTTACAATTCAATTCCTTGCATTTAAATGATTGATCCTAGACTATTTACACATTGCCAATTGCAATTTGATATTACTCTTTATTATTTCCGTGGATGCTGGTATCTGTTGGAACTTTTCCGAAGTCTAAATTTGGGGAGGTAAGTATAGAAACGCAGACACTATATATTCAAACAGAAATGTTAAGGCTCTACATAGTCTGGATTTTCATCTCCTGACAAGAGAAAAGATACACTTAAATGTTTAGAAACATCCATCTAATTACAGTCTTTTAGAATTTTGCTTTACTGCCAGACACTTTGCAAGGAGTGTAGCCGGTTTAGTTTACTAACTGATCTCAATTCTGCCTAGTTCAAGCTTACTTTTTCAGGCCTATGATTCTGATGGGTAATGCACTGCTGGTATGATCAAGCAAAAAATCGATAAGATACAGAGACTTCACGATACTCGGGAGTAAAGCTATCATTACATATTTCTATTGGCTCTACAAAATGCGCTTGTCGTTTGTTGGCATGCACAACGTACGGGTTTGCTTTAGATGCGGGGGGGGGGGCGTTAATTAGGTAATACTGCTTTACACAATTACTAATTTGACAGTAAAGAGCCCCTTTTGTTCCTCGTTTCGCCTTTTTCAGTTGCACGTATGGCATCCTCTCTGGCGGTAAGGAGTATGAGAGCTCCCCTGATAGTGGACAATTCCAGAGAGGAAGCTGGGGACGGGGTTGGGGGGTTGGGGGATGGGGTTGGGGTTCGAAGATCCAACTTCCCTAGAAACCAACCTCCTTTCTGGCCTGACGCCTGGAAAGAAAAGTCCTGTGGGCCCACCAGGCGTTGACAGAGTCGCGGCTCGGCGTTCCGAGCGCCACTCCCCACGCCGGGGCTGCGGCTCCATCACCTGCGGCGGCCAGGGGAGCAAGGTCCTCTCTGCCCTCCGCGGCCCAACCGGGCCCGCACCCCATTAGGCTCCTCTCTCCCTTCCGAGCCCTCCGTTAGGCCCGCCTCTCACCGGGTCCCCAGCTCTGTGGCGGGCCACCACCCACCCCCACCAGGCCCCGCTCCGCCGCCGGCTGCCCGGCCCACAGCGTCGGCTCTCCTCACCTCCAACCAGAGGACCGGTCTCCGCTCCGCCAGGGCAACGCTGAAGGTCTTCTTCAAACCAACGCCGTCCGCGCCTGCGCGGCCTCACACTCCCCGCGGCGCCTGCGCGCCCCTAGCCGCCCCCACCCGCACGGCGTTTGCGCCGTAGTGTCGCGCCGGGTCGCGCGCCGGGGGTCTGAGTGCGGAGAGGAACAGCTGGGACAAACCCAACTGTCTGGCTCCGTGTGCGCGCGTGCGCGGGACGGCCCGGCGCGCAGGTGGCAGGGGCGGGAGTTGATGTAGGCGAAGACGCTTTGGGAACCGCACCTTTGTCCCTGAAGGGGCTCTCTCTCGCGAGAACGCCCGGAAGTTACTAGTTACTGTTGCTATGGGAGGGGCCGCGGGGAAGGCGGGCGGAGCTGACCCGGGATGCTACTGAGGGATGCTGTGGCCGGGCACGTCAGACCGTTTCATTCAGATGCGAACAGATCTTTATGGGAATTTTGTCTCCGACTGACTAAAATTCAAAAATATGACCCTTAAGCTCTCTCAACTTAAGAATGAGAAAACATGGGTCCCCAGGGGTAAGTGACGTAATTTATTCAAGATCACACAGGTAGGGGTAGATTATAATTCAAAGGGAGAGAGGAGGTGGAGGAGAGAAAGCCCTTCTTTAGAGAAGAATACCAACTAATAAATATAGAAGAAATTATAGAAAAAGAAAATCACCACTCTTGGAACCACCCAATTTCAGGCAAAAAATTATCAGTAAGTGCTAGACATTTGAAGATCGTCACAGTTCCAAAGTGTCAGCCCTCAGATTCCTTACTAAAAAGGGTATTTTCACATCAAAGAAGTCACCCAAGTGATTAAACTTAACATCACCAGGGATGATACAGACTGACGTCATATGCCCCCTATATGATGCACAGACGACACTAAGGTAATATTCTTGCTAAAGGTGTGTCTCTATTCTTGCGGAAACAATCAGACAAATCCAAATTGAGGGCCGTTCTGCAAAACACCGCTGGGTCCCTTCTAAAATGTAAATTTCATGAGCACCTGGGTGGCTCAGTCCCTCCAGTCGCCCACTCTTGATTTCGGCTCAGGTCAGGATCCCAGGGTCGTGGGATCGAGATTCAAGTCCCGCTCTGCCTGAGCGTGCAGCCTGCTTAAGATTCTCTCTCTGTCTCTCTGTCTCTTTCTCTCCCTCTGCCTTTCTTCCTTGCTCATGCATGCATGTGCTCTCTCTCTACAAAGGGGGAAAAAAGGGAAACTTCTGATGACAAACTGCCCTTTATTTAAACAAAAATTTTAAAAATGTAAATTTCATGAAAGATTAAGAAAAAGATTGGTGAATTGCTCTAGATTAAAAGAGACAAAAGAAAGATATGACACTACAAGCAGTGTAATCCTAAATTGGACCCTGCATCAAAACAACAACAACAACAACAACAAAAACACAAGAAACTGTTAGTGAGAAACATTATTGGCACAATTGAGAAAATTTGACTATTATATCAGTATTGCAACATTGTATAATTTTCTGATGTTGATAATTGTATTTTGGTTATGCAGAAATGGCTTTGTTTTTAGGAGATATATAGATGGTAAAGTATTTAGGAATGAAATGGCATGTGATTTCAACTAACTCTCAAATGGTTAAGAAAAAAAAAGACCAGAAGTAAATGTCCAAAGCGTTAATAATTGGTGAATCTAGGTAGAAGATATATGGGTGTTCATTGCATTATTCTTAAAACTTTACTGTAAGTTTTACATTGTTCAAAATAAGAAGTTGGAGAGAAAACACACCCACAAAGTCATCGATGTTCAGTCCACAATACCAAGTTGCTGCTTAATATTATTATTTACCTGCTATGTGTAAGGCATTTCAGGCTAATAAGAGATCAATAGATAAATGCTCCCAAAGGACTCATAATGTAGGACTTAGACAAATACCTGCCAAATGAGGCAGAGTTGATAAATATAAGTAAACAGTGTATCTAAGTAGGCCAAATGAAATGACCTTTAGAGTCCAAAGAGGTGGTGTTTGTATCCCAGATCTGCCAACTCTTCGGTCTGAGGCAAGCAACTTAACCTCTCTATGCTTCAGTTTCTACCTCTGTGAAACAGATAGTAGTATCTACTTCAGAGGGTTGAGTGGATAGTAAATAAAATAATGTATCTAAAGCACATAACAATCTACCTAGCATATGGAAAATGTTAATTCGTTAATGACAAATGAAAATATGCTATAAGTCTGAAAGTTATGTAGGCAAAGAATACGCATATATACACATACACACATAATTATACACACACACACACACACACACACACACACACACACACACATATTAAAGCCACACTTCAGCCTGTACTCTGGCACAGACCTGGCTTTTGTCAGATATACCTGGCCATTAAAGGCTACAAAGAGCACTTGAATGGGAATTTGGCAAAATTCCTTCCTTCTGCTTCTGTTATCCAAAGATCTTTCTTCTAAAAGGATCTCACAACACCAGTCCCAGGTCATGCAGAGAGACTTCCTCTTTCCCAACACCTGATATAGGAAGAAGGTGTTGAAAGAAAGTGTCAAGGAAAACAGCTGCTACCGAGGAAATCCTTGCTTTGCTTCATGTCCCTCTGGCCCTGTCAAGTTGGCATCCATGCTAATGCTCAAGGTCTATGTCAAGACCCTGACCTTGACCACTTTGAAACTACAGCTACTTCTCATTCCCCCACTTGCACTGGGACCTTAGAACTTTCTCGGTCCAAATTCTAATAATATGGCATTCTTTTCCTATAAAATCTCTAGAAACAGAATTTTAGAGCAGGAAGGGATCTGAGACACCTTCATTTGTGAAACATTTGCTGAATACTTGCTATGTGCAGGCACCATGCTCAGAGCTGTTACATGAGGAAACCGCCCTAAGTGCTATATGGGTCCAGAGGCCCATGTTACCTTGTGAGCAGTTTTCCAGTATAAGTCACCTGCTCTAGTGAAAATAGCCTGCTGAACTGCCTACATTACCATTTTTTTAAGTTTATTTATTTTATTTTGAAAGAGAGAGAGAGTGAGTGTGAGTGGCAGAGGGACAGAGAGAGAATCCCAAGCAGGCTCCATGCATAACTCCAGTACAGAGTCTGACTCAGGGCTCACTCTCATGTACTGTGAGATAATGACCTGAGCCAAAATCAAGAGTTGGACACTTAACCAACTGAGCCACCCAGGCGCCCCTACATTACCTTTTTGAGAGAAAAATCTCAAAAGTTAGTATAGTTTTACCCTCAGAAATGAAAAAACAACTGAAGAGCAGAGGCCCCGCTGTGAAGATTTGGTAGCTCAATTATGCTAAACGTAAAAAAGTAATAATAAGATTCTAATGCCAGTGGTATTATTTAATTCCCTGTTTCTTTTTAATTTTTTTAAAACATTTATTTATTTTTGAAGACAGAGTGAGACAGAGCACGAATGGGGGAGGGGCAGAGAGAACGAGGGAGACACAGAATCCAAAGCAGGCTCCAGGCTCCAAGCTGTCCGCACGGAGTCTGATGCGGGGCTTGAACCCCTGGACCGCGAGATCATGACCTGAGCCAAAGCCGGACGATCAACTGACTGAGCCACCCAGGCGCCCCATTCCCTGTTTCTTTTGAAGCAAAAGGGCTCACTTGTTTCTTTTCAAGGACTCCAAAATTCTGGTGAGGGGTGAGGATCCCCTAGTTACTGAGCATCTTTGAAGAGGAGGAGATGCAACCCATGTCCTTTGGCCGTCTACAAGGAGGCTGCAGAGCACAGGGGGACCCAGCAGTGAGAGCACCTAAGCGGGCTAGGGGAAGAGACTGGAGGCTGCTCCGAGGAGGTGATGTCTCAGAACGGCTCAGGAGGACAAGAGGGCCATGGCTTCCAGTGCAGAGGGGCAGAGCGGTCAAAGACTTCAGTACACCATACCCTGAAATTCCATGCCTAAGTGCTCATCTCTAGGAAACAATCATAGATGTATTCTCTTAAACAGCTTGAATGATTTAGAGTGGCAAAAATTTTAAAACAATCTGAATGACCAACATTTAGAGGATTCATTAAGTAAACTGTAATACACCTGTATTCTGGGTGAAGGTACAGCCATGTGTTCTGATAATATTTGATGATCTAAGGAAAATGTTCAGTGGGGAAAAAAAAAGAGGAAACAAAAGTAAATAGAGTGTAATCCCAAGTTGTGTGTGTATGTTGTAATTTTACTTTAAGAGGAAACAACGGAATGATAACCATAAACATCAGTGTTGGGGAGGCAGACAGAGGGACTGGGTAGAGGAGACACACATGGGCAGGGGTAAGCATTAGAAATGGCAAGTTCTGGAGCTGGTGATAGATTAATTATATTGTATATTACAAAATAAATGAGGGGCGCCTGGGTGGCTCAGTCAGTTAAGCATCCGACTTTAGCTCAGGTCATGATCTCATGGTTTGTGAGTTCCAGCCTTGTATTGGGCTCTGTGCTGACAGCTCGGAGCCTGGAGCCTACTTCAGATTCTGTGTTTCCCTCTCTGTCTGCCCCTACCCCGCTCACACTCTGTCTCTCTCTCTCTCAAAAATAAATAAGCATTTTAAAAATTATAAAAAAAATGCTACATGTATATGTGTATATGTACCTGCATAGAAAAAATTGGGGGGAATTCACCGAAATTTGATAGTGACTGTCTCTGCTGGGTCAGAGTATGTGTGACTTTTAATTTCTTCTTCACACTTTTACGTATTTTCCAAAATTTCTAAAATTTGAAAACATGTTTTTCTGTTATAATTAGAAAAGGGAAGGTCACTTTCATAAGGTGGGGAAGTACTTAGGTTTATGAGAAGGCGAGTGCTGTTCCATGGGGAATTTCCACCAAAAATTGAGAAATACCTCTGGAATGGAGTACCTGGAATTTACATTGGGCCTTCCGAGTGCTCACTTCACTCTTGACCACAAGAGGGTGCAAGGAATCAAAGTAAATGCAAAGCTAAATGTGCTAGTGGGCACTGGGTTTGGGGTTTGCGTGTCAGGGTGATGAACTCTGTCCTCCTCTTGCTCTCCAGAGCTTTATCCAAATTCTTCACAAGGTTGTGAACACAGTTATGAATCCTATCGGGTTGGATGGTGTGTCTGGGGGCTTCCCTACCAAAGTCAAAGCCTATGTTGAAGGTTGAAAGGGCACCATCAAATCTTTGCAAATTGTCTATATGAGGAAACCAGTGTTGTCAATGTACCACATGTAGATTAGGGTACAGCCTGGCTGACACAACCTGCAAGTTATTTCATCTTAACCACTATATCACATTTCCATAAAGGATAATATAGGGAAAAGGTGACATAGTCCTACAGCTGTATATAATCCAAATATGGCAACAGGCAGTGTTCCCTGTGATTTTATTTCTTAGTGAATATACACCTGTGTTTCATGCAATTTGCTATGTTTGGGAATGGACTTTAGCTAGCAAGCTGTGTAGTGTGGTATAGTGGAAAAAATAAACTTTGGAACCAGAAAACTGATGTTCAAATCCTATATCTGCAACTCACTAGCCATGTGACCTAGGCAAATTACTTGACCTCTGTGAACTTCAGTGTCTTCACCCCCCTACACCCACCCAGTATTAAACTGGTCAAATGGGGCCCAGCCAGAGGGCTCCAGCCACACAGACAGCTTACTTTGGCCAAAGTTATGAGGCAGCTTGGACCACATCCAGGGTATATACAGAGTAGGAGCCTGGACAGAGAAGGCTAGATCACATTCAGTGAGTCAGATACTTCACAACACCTGGGGAGATGGAGTAACCAGATGAAGACACCCTGGAAGAGTGACTCTAACGGGGAAGGATACCAGAACTGGGCGAGCCTCCTGGAGAATACCCCGGGGAAATTCACAGCAAGTAGCTTATCCCCTCCAGAAGGGGATTCCAGAGTTCATGTGTGCAGAGCTCATGGGTAGCCATTCTTTTTTACTAGTGTTACTAAGATATAATTGACATATAACATCATGTAACCTTAAGGAGTACAATGTGATTATTTGATTCACATATATGTAGCAAATATGTACCACAATAAGGCTAGTTAACCTATCCTTTATCGTACATAATTATCTTCTTGTTGTTGCTATGGTGGGAACATTAAAGCTCTACTTTCATTGCAACTTCTACATACACAGCACGGTATTGTTAGCTATAGCCACTATAGCCATACATTTTTAAAAATGTGCTTCTTCAGAATTGAGACTCCAGGCAGATTTGGGGTCTCCTAATGCAGTTGGACTGACCCCTGCCCCCGAACTTTTTTTTTTTTTTTTTTTAATATGGGAAGGTTTATAGTGTGTTGTTTTTTTTTTTTAATTTTTTTTTTCAACGTTTATTTTATTTTTGGGACAGAGAGAGACAGAGCATCAACGGGGGAGGGACAGAGAGAGAGGGAGACACAGAATCGGAAACAGGCTCCAGGCTCCGAGCCATCAGCCCAGAGCCCGACGAGGGGCTCGAACTCACGGACCGTGAGATCGTGACCTGGCTGAAGTCGACGCTTAACCGACTGCGCCACCCAGGCGCCCCCTGCCCCCGAACTTTTGAGGGAAAAGAATCAGACCCAGTTTGGTCTAGATCAAAAGATGGCAGAACCCGCTTTGTCATGGGAAGAGGCTGCGGGCAACCAAAAGTCTGAAAGGGCCTCAAGAAGTCAGTTGTAGACTCTCTAGAAATGGAAATATCATTCAGTTAAAAAAAAAAACAACCGACATCAAAATCTGACACACGTGGTCAATAGACCTCAGCTGGGGAATATGGCGGCATGGACAAAAGGACATCCTAGTCACAGAGCCACAGCAGCAGTGACACAATTCACCCAAACATACACACGCCCTCTTCTCAGTTCGTTGGCTCCTTCACTGACCGATGACGGGAGCTGTTACGCTTTCCAGCTGATAGGTATTGCCACAGGGGCAGCTTCTTTTTCATGTTTTCTTGCCTTTTCATAGTAGCATTTGTTGTCACACTCCCCCGCCCCCCACGTTTTGTGCAATGTGATATGTCAGTGACAACCTGGTATGGGGGAGGAAGAGTATTGCCATGGTCTGAATGCTTGCATCCTCTCCAAATTCTTACATAGAAATCTTAATGCCTGATGTGACAGGTTTAGGAGGTGGGGGCTTTTGGGGGAGTGCTTAGGGCATGAGGATGAAGTCTTCATGAGTGGGATTGTGTCCTTATAAGGGAGATCCCAGAGAACTTCCTCTCTCGTTCTACCACGTGAGGAGACAGCTGTTCATAAACCAGAACCCAGGCCTGAACCTGACGTTGTGGGCACCCTGACTTTGGACTTCCAGACTCCAGAACTGTGAGAGATGAATTTCTGTTGTTTAGAAGCCCCCCAGTCTGTGGTATTTTTGTTGTAGCAGCCTGAACGGACTAAGACAAGTACCTGGGAACAGGGCGGGACAGATAGGCATTATTTGGGTTTATGAAGTCACACACAACCTCATCTAATTTTTTTAAGTAAAAAACAAATGAAGACAGAGCATATCCTGGAAGACGGAAGCTCGTGGATTCTTGGAGCTGCTTCTAGCTGGGTGCCTGGAATGAAGTCGGGAGAGTTCTGAGGCTGTTGCTGCAAGAAAAGGGAGTCCCCAGCACCACCTTGGGGGTAGACTCCAAAGCGGGTGATTCACACAGACTAGCATCCAAACAATCTCCTGGAGCTGAGCAACATGGTGGCCAGGGACCCCCCTGTAATCTCCCAGAACACTGGTCTGTAAGAGGCTCTCGGAAAGATGAGGAGGTTAGCTGGGAGATGATGTGACCAAGCCAAGGCCACACAGTCAGTGAAGAGGCCAGGACCCCATCTCCCTGGCTTCCGCCTTAATGTCTCCGGAGTTGCCCCCATGCTTAGCTGCGAGACATCTGACAGGCGACTCCTCAGCTGTTACAAGTGGTTTGCTTTACCTTCTGACCTCAGGTAACTAAACCGTAACGTTTACAGCAACTCTTTGATTATATCCTGCAATCTCTGTCTCTTCTCAACATGCCCTTCTCATCTTTTATTTTATTGAACATTTCCTGTGAGATTCTGCCAAAGACCTGCTTGTTTCAGTTACTTTGATTTTTCTTTTAAGGAAAGCAAAATTTATGGAAATCAAACTGGTTTTGACACAGGAGCCATAGCAAATAAAAATTTCCATTCCTAAGTGACTATAAATCACGGGTTCTGACACTCTGCCTTTGACTTGAACTAGAGCAGCTGTCATTCCGGAGGATACAGGTGTCTGCTCCCACACACCAGCCCACAGTGCTTCCCGGACAAACAATGTGAGTCACCCACGGAGCGGCAGGTGACCTACAGAGCCGAAGCTGGGGCCCTTGGGGGTTTCTCTGGGAATTTTCACTTCTTCTAAACTCAGTCCCTAGTGCTCCATCTGAATGTTCTTTTGGCCTAGATACTCATTGTGGAAGTAAGAGAATCAGTTTGAGATTTTCAGTGAACCCCTAATCCTTGTCAGAGGGTGTCAAGATGGCGGCATCTCGGCCAAAAGTGTGTGTGAGGGTTTCTTTGTTCTGCGGCTGACAGAGCTCCTGGTGTCTCTCTGAGAGGCAACCACAGCCTCTGCAAGGTCCTTGCTGCCGCAGTCTGAGTGTGTGTGCTTTGGCGCCCTGACCTAAGAGCAGGGAAAATGCCTTTTAAGCAGAAACGTTTGTAAAGCTGTCCCCTCCCTCCTTCCCTCTCCCTGCCATCCTCTTCCCACTGCCCCATCATCTCTAATCCCCAGATGACTGAGATAAAGCCTTGCAGTAAACGCTGCCACAGGGGCATCTCCTTTCAGTTGCTGGCATCCCAACTGAGGCACGCTGTGATTATGAACGAGCCAGTGGCCTTGGCAGATTTGAAAATATGCCAAAAGCTACTTTCCAGGCAGATGTCACATACTTAATTTCCTCAAAATTGCTCTGGCTTTTTAGGAGACATAGAAATAGTGGCCCTGTTGCCAAATGAGGCCCGAGGTTAGGGGAGATTCTTCCTTGATGAATCGGTGGAACAAAGATCTGTGGAGAGCCTGCCACGGAAGGGCTGTGTGTCATGCTGGGTACTGAAGTTTATGTGACACTGGAAAGTTCTGGCCTGGAAAAGAGGTAAAAGACACGTATTTGGAGTGTTGAGTGCCAGTGACTGCCCCAGGCCCTTACACATGTTTTCACACATCGAACCTTCAAAATGTCATCATTATGGAGGAGGGCAGCCAGCTTCCAGCAGGGGATACTGCAGCCTGGAAAGATGAAGTAACTTGCCCAGCACCACAAAGTTACTCCACATTCATTTAAAAATTTTTTCATGTTTATTTTATTTTTGAGACAGAGAGAGAGAGTGAGTGGGGGAGGGACAGAGAGGGAGACACAGAATCTGAAGCAGCTCCAGGCTCTGAGCTGTCAGCACAGAGCCTGACGTGGGGCTCGAACTTGTGAACCATGAGATCATGGCCTGAGTCGAAGTCAGACACCCAACTGACTGCGCCACCCAGGCGCCCCACTATATATCCATTTATTTGTGCATTCATCTATCACATCAAAATTGTGTGGGGCTTCTCTTGAGTGCCGGGCACTCCAGGCATGAGGATATCAAGATGAATTAGCTATGGGCCTGCCTTCACAGAGCTTATCATCTGGCTGTAGACACAATAAGTAGACAAAAGAGCTTTGTAAGTGCCATGATAGGTAGAGGGATGCACAGGGGAGGTGGGTGTGGTGGGGACACGGGAGAAGCCAGCGTTGTGATTGATTCAGGCCAGTCTGACCCCAAATCTCGTACTCAGTGCAGAGAGACACAGACACGGACATGTGTGCTTTTCTGTTCTATTCCATGCCTATTTGTAACCCCCCGGTGTCTGATGTCTGCATCCTTCCTCCCTCTGTCTGTGGGAGGCAGATGGAGAGCATCACTCCTGGAAAACACCTCGATATTAGATGTCCAGCAAAGACTTGATGAACTGGATAGCTTTTCCCATGACCAACTGTCACCCTGCTGCCCCTAACTTGCTTTTCACCTTGAATTCTCTGCTTTAGTGCTGCCACAGCCCACCTGGGGTGTGAGATTAGAACTGGCCGGCTCTCTCAGCTCTTCCCTTCCCACTTGCTCCCTACCCCCCACATCTGATGACAGAGGTTCAACTTCAAAACCCCACCCTTTGCTTGGTCCTCATCACCACTGTGCCACTGCCTTACATTGGACTTCCTCCTCATCATGTGGGAATTGCAACTGAGACCTGAGTCATGGCCCAGTGTCCCCTTTCACCCACTACAACTATTGTTCCATGTGGCCACCACCACTGCCTTCTTAAAAAGGAATTTAGGTCATGCCATTTTCAAGCTTACATATCTCCGATGACTTCGCACATAAGTTAAATCCAGTTTTCTTTGCATGGTGTATCAGGTTCCTCATAGTGTAGCTTCATCTTGTCCTTTACCACCTGCCTCAGGCAGACACAATCTCTCCCTGGAGCTGAGACACACCTCCCTGCCCCTCCACACACTTCACCCCCTGAGCCTGGGGTGAGACCATCCTCTGCTTCTCAGCCCAGGAAACTCCTACTCATCCCACAAAACCCAGCTCCAATATTACCTCCTCTGTAGATGCATTTCTTTATTTCTCTAGAGGGTCTAGTCATGCCATCCCCTGTGATCCTCCAGCCACACATTTATGCCTTTATCTTAGCACTTGTTACAATATATCGGAAGCATCCCTAGATATATATGTATCTTCTGACTGGACACCGGTTCCTCAGGGCCAAGGATTGTGTTTTATTTATTCCCAACATCTAACCACAGGGTCTGCTACATACGAAGTGCTCAATGAATATTTCTGCTGTGTTAAAAGATTTCCCATCAGCCCTTTTGTCTGTGTTTATTGCCAGAGGCCTTTGGTGCCCTGATATTCTCTCTTCAGTTAGGTAACAGGAAGCAGAGATCCCCAGCAGAGAGGGAACCCTGGGGCTCTCTCCTTTATCCTTGGTCATAATTGTCCAACTTCAAAATAAATCCTGTAACACACCTAGTCATCAGGCTTATCATAACTATCAAAGGGTGTTTGATGTTTTCAGTTGAAGCAAAAAAAAAAAAAAAAAAAAAAAAGGCATCCTTGCAGAAGAAGTAGCTCCTTCTTGTACTACATGAGTGGTGGACAAGCAGCCCCAACCCAAGGGAGAGAGCTGAGGAAAGGAAGCCTCAGCTCACCTGCTGCTAAATGCTACCAAGCCATTACTCGGGACTGGAAATGTTCCCATTGTACAGCGTGTTGAGATACATTTCAATGGGCTGGGGTTCTGGAGGAAGACCCAGCAATACCAAGACTGCCATTTATGGCTTAGAAACGATGCATTTTTAGATTTGTCGTTGTTGTTGTTGTTAAAGATTTTATTTTTAAGTAATCTCTACACCCAATGTGGGACCTGACCCACAACCCGAAGATCAAGAGGCCCATGCTCCACTGGCCAAGCCAGCCAGGCATACCTGCATTTTTAGATTTTAAATGGCACCTCTCACCTGAGGTACCAGCATGAGTCTACACTGAGAACGACGAAAACAAGGAGTGAGAAAAAAAAATGTTTTGGCCCAGATCTGGATTGTTCCACTGCTAAAATACTTAGGCAGTGATTACAGGTCTAAATGATTTGACTTCTCTAACAGTCTGGCTGAAAAAAGAAAAAATGAGACACCAAGGGATGAAAAAGATGTTTTCAAAAATTCAAATTAGGAAAAATTGAAAATGAATGACATTCCATCTGAAATGTCCAAGAGACCTGGAGACCTGTTCTGCTTGAGTCAATTTTTTTTAACTTAAAAAATATATATATATATTTATTTTGAGAGAGTGTGCACACATGCATGCATATGCATGGGGGGTGGGGAGGGAGGCAGAGAGAGAGAGAATTCCAAGATGTCAGCGCAGAGCCCGATGTGGAGTTTGATCTCACGAACTGTGAGATCATGACCTGAGCTGAAATCAACAGCCAGACACTTAACTGATCCACACAGGCACCCTGCTCAAGTCAGTTTAACCAATGCAATACAAAGTAAGTAAATACATTGCACATAAAATGCATCCAGAGCTTCCTATTGAATTGTATGAATCTGCATAAAATAGACTTTCTGTGGTTGCCCCCATCATCAAGTAATAGGAGAGGAGGGTTGTTATAAATCTCATTGTTTTCCTAATTAAATAACCGTAGCCTCAAACAGTTCAATTTTCAGTTTAAGGAGGATTATTTTCCAATTGACATTTAATTGGAACAGGTGCCATTATGCTCACAGCTTTTAAGCCATTGGGATTTTTACATCTGGATGCCAGAGCTAATCAGAAGGCATTTTCTCTCTTTTCTATCTGTCTTCACTATCTGAAGCAGAGTTTAAAGCTTCTCAGGATATTTTGTAACTCATTAGTTTTTGGCATCCTTGACGGCATATTGGCCAATATGATTCATTCTTTCTTTGAGCACAATTAGCCGTGAAAACAGATCTTAGAACAGACTCCCTCCACCCCAAAGGATTATTGAAGGTAGGAAATGCAGGTGATTATCAGAGTTTGCCTTTGATACAGACATCCTGCTCTTCTGCTAACCCTTTGAACTAACTTTGATATGCAATAATTAAGAGGGATTCAACCCCTGGAGGAGAAGCCGCTGTGGCCCTGCCTCTCCTCTCCCTCTATTGAGTCCTTGTTTTGAACTATTGATCAAACAGATCTGAAGGGATTTGTTGAAGCCTGTGTGGGGTAAGGAGGAAGGAAATGAAGGAGGAGGGAGGGAGGTGGAGAGAGATGAGGGGGGCACATCTGGTATAAATCGTTTCAGAAGGAATCTGCTGGTTAGACCTCACTCATCCTATTTCACACACCTTTCTTAGACAAAGATTTGTTTTTCCTTCAGGAAAAGCAGTTACGGACGACTTGCAGGGTTTTCATTTTGGCAAAAGCTCTATTGTAGGTTTATTGCCGCCCAGTTTGGAGAACGCGGAGACAGCTGAGAAGGTCAAGGTGATTGAAGGATGGCGGTGGTGGTCTTGCTGGGGCTCAGCTGGTTCTGTGCCCCCCTGAGTGCTCTGGTTTTGGACTTCAACAACATCAAGAGCTCTGCCGACGTGCACGGGGCTCGGAAGGTAAAGTTCAACCAGGGAGCAGGGGGCAGTTCACTTGGGTAAGACTCACCGAGGTGCTAGCTGGCAAATGGGTGCAGTGATTGATGGGACTCACTTGAGAAAAGAAATCAAATAGGAATGGCACAAATACCCACATTATATTTAATTAAACTGTAGCACAGCTTCTAGAGGTAACAGATATAAATCAAAAATCTCATAACCATCTATAAGACACACATGGGAAGACATTTTCTTCCACTTACAGAAAGAGCATAAGAAATTTAAATCCTGAGTTTTAAAACTAGGACAACTTTTTAGGACAATTTTTCGAACACGAGTAACCTATGCAACACATAGGTTTCTTCATTGGAAATTTGGTCTCTCCTTTGTGGGAGAAAACCAATTATACTGAAAAATTAAGGTGCCACCTAAGGTTTGTCCCTGCATTCAAAGTGCCACTGTGATTTGGCTTCCTCCATCTCCCACTTTGAATTAAAAGTCATTCTACATCTTGTTGGATTGCCCGGCCTGTGACAAGTTTTTCCCTACAGGGTTCACAGTGCTTGTCTGACAAGGACTGCAGTTCCAGAAAATTCTGCCTCAAGCCTCAAGATGAGAGGCCATTCTGTGCTACATGTCGCGGGTTACGAAGGAGGTGCCAACGTAATGCCATGTGCTGTCCTGGAACACTGTGCATGAATGGTAAGCTGTCATAAACCCCTGTGGGACTGCTCTGCCCCATTGAACAGTGGCTTTACACTGAAGACAGCATCTGAATCTCATGCACTAGAATATTCCAAGATAAGCACTCTCTAAAGATTTCCTGGATTTATACTTGAAGTAATTTATGCAGCTGCCTTTTCTTAATGCAACAAAATAGTTTATTTCCTGGCAACAATTTTTGCCAACAACCTAGAGATAATGATTTTCAAGGAAAGGTTCAAGTTGGAACCTTACAAATTCTTTCATTTTCTGGATTCCACTTATTACTTAACCACTTTCTTTACCATATGTGCATGTAAATATTTAGTGCATATGTCCCAGAAATCTTGAAAGTTATATATAAACTGAAGGCAGAGGTACTGCCAAACTATGTAACAGTATGATAATTAGCATGTCTGTGGTTCTAGTCCTTGAAGTTAATAACTCGAACTACATCTGGTTGTTGCTCAGATGTTTGTACTACAATGGAAGATGCAACCCCAATATTGGAAAGGCAGATGGATGACCAAGATGATATAGAAACAAAAGGAACAACTGAGCATCCAATTCAGGAAAACAAACCCAAAAGAAAGCCAAATATTAAGAAACCACAAGGCGGGAAGGGTAAGAGAAGCATTCTGAGCACTCTTTTTTTTTTTTTTTTTTTTTTTTAAAGAAAAACATTTCCAGGGCGCCTGGGTGGCTCAGTTGGTTAAGCATCCAACTTCGGTTCAAGTCATGATCTTGCAGTTCATGAGTTTGAGCCCCGCATCTGGCTCTGTGCTGACAGCTCAGAGCCTGGAGCCTGCTTTGGATTCTGTCTCCCTCTCTCTCTGCCCCTCCCCTGCTTGTTCTCTCTCTCTCTCTCTCTCTCTCTCAAAACTAAATAAACATTAAAGAAAAACATTTCCTCCCCCTAGCCTTTTAAGGATAGGCTGAAACTGACTTGATTCCTCTCCACTCCAGAAACACATAGGGAGTATGTCTTGTTTCTCATCTCTTTCTGTAAGCAGCTATGGAGATCATGCAGGGAGTAACATAAGGCAATCAGCAAGAGGACAGGGGAATAGCCATAATAATGAACTGGTTAGCAAGATTTTTAATTGAATTTTACACACGTATCTTTTTATAGTCTGTAATTTAACAAATGGCAGTTTCCCTTTCTAGATCCTCAGAATAAAAAATGAAGAGAAAAAAGAGAAATGAAAGTAAATGCATTAACTTTTTATTCTCAAACAAAATACAACCCACTAAAATGAAGCTTTTTACAAAATTGTAGTCTCAAATTCCAATCTGTGACAGAAATTAAGTAGAATGTTTGAAAGCAGTGAATTGGCCATTCTTGTGCCTTCAGGTTAACAGTCCCTTTTATAAGTAATGGTCTTTATGCCAGGATAAATCCCATTTAAAAAAAAAAAAAAAACACTGATAAGGGATGCTTATTTCATTCCTCAAGACTGGAAATCCCATCTTCCTTTGAAAATGTTTTAACTTTATAAAACAAATTCTATTAGGTAGGGCTGAAATTTCCATTTCATATACTTTTAGTAGATTTAGCTCTGGGAGACCTGCATGCTCTATTGTTCCTTTGTGGCCTTCAGTTCTATATCCCACACCTTTACCCCAGCGATAACCCCCTCACGTGCCACTTTCCCCACTTTTGCTGCAGCCCTTACGAATCTTGTTACAGGACAAGAGGGAGAAAGATGCCTTAGAACTTTGGACTGTGGAGCTGGACTCTGCTGTGCTCGTCATTTCTGGACTAAAATTTGTAAGCCAGTTCTATTGGAGGGACAGGTCTGCTCTAGGAGAGGGCATAAAGATACCGCTCAGGCTCCAGAAATCTTCCAGCGCTGTGACTGTGGTCCTGGACTAATATGTCGAAATCAAGTGACTGGCAACCAACAACACACACGGTTAAGAGTATGCCAAAAAATCTAAACTAAATACTTCAAAATAAAGACAACTCCTTATTGTATTCAAACAGAAATCTCAGACATTACTTTAAAAAATCTTTCCCATACAAGGGTGCCTGGGTGGCTCATTTGGTTAAGTCTCTGACTCTTGGTTTCGGCTCAGGTTGTGATCTTGCAATTAGCTGGATTGAGTCCCGCCTTGGGCTCTGTGCTGACGCTGCGGAGCTTGCCTGGGATTCTCTCTGCCCCTCTCTGCCCCTCCCCATTTCATGCTCTCTCAAAAGAAATAAACTTAAAATAAAAAACTTTCCATACATATATCCCTGAAAATCAAATCTTGTAGTAACTGAGATAGACTGAGTCAGAGCACTGCGATGTGCTGCCTTGTGATGAATGAAAACCAGCTTTGGCTTTTTGTCTATTTCTGCAGGAAAGAAATGTGATTCCACAACAGAAAAGTTTAATTTGATCTAGTGACTCAATTAGTTCAAATAAATCTTTATTTCATTTCCAGTGAAATTCTGGTACCTGACAGTAGCTTGGGGGACAAAAGTGAAGGTTTCTGCAGTTAATTCTTGTATCTTACTGGCAAAAAACTATCACAGTAAATTAAGGAAAAAAATTATATTAAAATCCCTCATTTATTTTCTTTCATTTCTTGTCAGGGAAATATCATTTCACTACAAAATAATTTGGTTAATAAATAAATAAGATTCGGGCGCCTGAGTGGATCAGTCAGTTAAGCGTCAGACTTTGGCTCAGGTAATGATCTTTCAGTTCGTGATTCTGAGCCCTATATCGGGCTCTGTGCTGACAGCTCAGAGCCTGGAACCTGCTTCAAAAGTCTGTGTCTCCCTTTCTTTCTCCCCCTCTCCCATTGATGCTCTGTCTTTCTCTCTATCAAAAATAAACATTAAAAAAAAACAGAAATAATATTCAAAAGGTAATATGTGAATATAGTCCTTTGCAAGTTACAAAGCATTTGCATGCATTGTTTTCAATAGCTTTACTTAACCACTTGATAACTTTTTACATTTTATATTTATATAACTTTAATTATATAAATTAATCTAATTTATATTACATTAACTTATTAAATTATATTAATTTACTATATAGATTATATAATTTCAAAGCTAAGGTCTTCAAGGAGTGTTTTTACTTATATGTTTGACCATTTGAACTTAAAAAGTTACCTTGGAGGAAAACTAGAGCAAATAAGTGAAATTTTTGTTTGTTTGAAGTTGAAGAGGCCATATTTTGTACATACAGGTGCATATTGTAAGTGGTTTTGCTTAGGTAAGTTCTTTCTGATGAATTACAACCAATTTCAGATTTAAGAGATAAACCTATACTTAGGTCTTAAGTATATATGACAAAATTGAATGTGGGGGCCAAGCCAACCAAAGAAAATAATTACATTTATGAAGGTCCCTAATTTCTAAAAAACACTGAACCATCTTCCAGTGACCAGTCTCTGGTGTATCCTGACTAATTGTAATTAGTAAATAGGAGGGAAAGGTGGTAGGGTAATGTGGCTTATATAGCATAAGGGCAAAAAAAATGGGAAAATAAAAATTCCCATTGAACACTGCTAACATCTCATCTCTTCATTCTTTCCACTAAATCCTTAGTAAAGTGTGATCGCACATGTTAACATGATATGCTATTTCCTAATAAAATCAGAATAAGATTCTCTGATAATAGTAAGAGAGGCTTTATTGACTACAGTGCAAGCTAAAGCATGAAGAAGAAATAATCACTTAAAAAACACCAAAGACCCTTACATAGCAAAGGTTAAGAAATAAATTAAGACTCCTGTTGAGTTGAGCTGTGTCTGGGAAGAACAGGCCTCATTCACTTCGATCCTTGGGTTCTCGGTATTTCCACTGGATGTAGTCAAAGATGTCTTTCTCACTATCCACTGGCAGGGGCTCTCCAGCAACTCCTAAAAGTACAGAGAGAAAAGAAACTTACCTACAAGCCAGTTTTGGAATTTGATTATGAGGGTGCAAGGAAGACAGCTGTATGGGGCTCACTTTCAGAAGAAAAAGAAAATGGTAACCAAGTCACCAAAAAATGATATTGACTGCCCCACCCCCATCCTCCCACATGGCTTGTGTTTGAGCTTTGTCACATATACTAATCATCCTACAAAAGTAACCTGAGCATCCCAACTGGAGCCACTGCAATGATCCTAATTCATGATTTCCTTCTCTGCTGGATCTCCACTAGAGCTACTATGTATCATATGAAATACTCTCTAGTTTCCTTTGCAGCTCAAAATGTGGTCTCTGGACTAGCAGTACGGGAATCACCTGGAAGCTTACTAGAAATGCAGAATCTTGGGCCCCCCTATTAGAGTCTTCATTTAATGAGGTCCCAATGTGGCTCATACATGTTTACACACGAGAAGCACTGCCCTTGTCTACCAGGGAAGAAAGTTCTATTTTATACTTTGAGGACAAAATGACAAAATCTTCATTTTCCTAGTAGAGAATAGTAAACCACACAGTGGTGAGATATCAACAAGTACAGATTAAGCAATTCTTACTCTTTAAACTTTTCATTTATTAATTTTATTTTTGATTACTCTCTATATCCAACATGAAGCTCGAACACACAACTCTGAGTAAGAACTGCACACTCCACTGACTGGGCCAGCCAGGTGCCCCTAAACTTCTTTTGTTATTTAAAAATCTTTTTTAAAGTAAGCTCTACACCCAATGTGGGGTATGAACTCACGACCCTGACATCAAGAGTTGCATGCTCTACCGACTGAGCCAGCCAGGTGCCCCAACTCTTTAAACTTTAAAAGGCAAGTGGCCAAAGCTACCAAGCTTGGCCTGATACTAAAAGCAATGATACCTG
This sequence comes from Panthera uncia, assembly GCF_023721935.1. Lineage (NCBI taxonomy): Eukaryota > Metazoa > Chordata > Mammalia > Carnivora > Felidae > Panthera > Panthera uncia. The sequence continues at coordinate 161,184,417 of NC_064811.1, read as the reverse complement.
GGTACTGCAGAAGTCTCGGAGATACATTAAAAACAAACAAACCCACTTTAAACCAGTAAGGTTGTTTTTTTTTTTTTTTTGCTGACCATCACATTAATACATTCTAATAGAGCTAGAAATAACTTTTGCCATCATGGGCTTCAAATGAGGGCTTGATAGCACATATGGATTAAAGACCCTTTTGTTGCCTGAGGGACTCATAATACAAAGAAACTACAATTAACTGGCATAATTACTTAAAGGCTTTTTTGAGGAACCAAAGTTGCTAAATCAAAATATATCTGAAAATAACTTTCTCTCCAGATGACTGGGATTATCTCTAATGCACACACAAATACTCACCAGTGACTCCCAAGGGACGGATTGTGTATTCATTGATTGTGAAGCCCTTTTCTAGGGCATGAGCTCTCATATTCTTATTGAAAATATCACTCCCAGTGAAATACAGAACACCACAGTAATACTGATCCTTGGGTATCAACCTAAAATAAATAAATAAACAAATCTTTCACCACACATTTCAAATCTAGCAAAAATAGGACTCTTATAATCAATAAGGCACAAAACACCTAAAATAAGTCTATGTGGTTTAATAACCTAAGGAGGAGAATATCATTAGGTAGACTGCTCAAATTCTTCTGACGTTGCAGTTAGTCTAGGTTTCAGTAAACTATGCTCTGGCAAGCGGTGTGGAGAAACGAAAAGCAGTATCACTTATTACAACCAACGTTCCTCCGGCAGGAAACTACTTTTGAGTTGTGGAAGGCATCATGGTGAGATGCAAATCTAGAGAAAATAGATTAGATTCTGTAGACAGTCGTTATTCTTTACATATTTTCAGGCTGCACACTGTCTATAGCAGGAACATACAGCCCTTCAGAATGAAAAGGGGTTCTAGACATTTATATGAATTCCAAGATATACAGAAGACAAAGGAAAGAGAAAAGAAGGGAAAATTTAATAGGTCAGCAACAAATTTTGAGTAATACCTTATATCAATTCTCCTGTGTGGATACTCCTTTTCATCATTTTTACTGGGAAGCTGGCAAACACCCTAAAATGGATATTTCAAAGAATGCTTAAAGACGTTTTCAAACTTCAGGCTTAATTTCAGTATTATGATGTTAAATGTGAGGTTTCTGCTTTAAGTGCAAGCAGTTTTAGAATTCTGAGCACTTTTAGGGATGCCTGGATGGCTCAGTCGGTTAAGCTACCGACTTCGGCTCAGGTCATGATCTCGTGGTCCCTGGGTTCGAGCCTCACGTCGGGCTCTGTGTTGACAGCTCAGAGCCTGGAGCCTGCTTCGGATTCTGTCTCTCTCTCTCTCTTTCTCTCTCTGCCGCTCCCCCACTCGCACTCTGTCTCTCTCTCTCAAAAATAAATAAACCTTAAAAAAAGAAAGAATTTTAAGCACTTTTAGTTGGATTTTCTATGTGCTGTCTATGGCTACCCTCCTATTATACTTTGTGGCAAATAAAGAAGTACATGGAACAGCAGGCAAGGATTCTAGGTATGAAGATTTGGCCTTTATAGGATTCTAAACAAGAAGCTAACCAGGGAAAGCATCAAACATGAAAGACACAGACCAAAACAGATAAAAGCAATTTGGAAGAAACAATCACTATTCGGGAAGAACACAAAGAGCTATGAGTAGTATTCTCAGATTACAGAAAATATTCCATCCATGAAGTAGGGGCAGAATACCATAGAAAACAGAACACTTAAGGAAAAGGTTTCAACAAAATTTAAAATAGGATAGCAGAAGTAGAATTTAAAATTGAGGAAACCTCCCAGAAATTAGAAAAGACAGAGAGATGAAAAATAAGAAAAATTTAAAAGAAAATTAGAGGATCATTTTCCTCCTCTACAGGTGAGTTTTCATTATACCTCTACAGTTTTTAAACAAACGTTATCAAAGTCTATTTAGTAATCTTCTCCTTTTCTAGAAAAATGGACCAAAATTCTGGACTGGGGAACAACCCATAAATATGTAAAAAGAGCTACAAACATCAGAAATTTCAAATTAAATGTTTCAAATGTCACATTCTAAGAAAAGTACACATGTGGCAGGCTTCTGGTCCTAAAGAACAGTTGACTAAGTATACATGTCACTAAAAGCTATATACTTTTTCACTCAGTAACACGGACAAATTACAATCTAGAATCTAAAATGGGTATTTTCTTTCGCTGTTCCTATGGCTGAAAGATTAAATGAAACCTGTTTATCTTCAAAATATGAAAGCTACCTTCTTAGACATTAACAAGTTCTAACTGAACCTTCAAATGGATCAGCAATGCTTTCCATCTGGAATTACCATGAGGTATTACCTTGCGGATATGGATGTTTGGGTGCCACAGGCAATGATCTTGCGGTTTGTCACATCAGTAACAGGATTTCATCTAATGGCTTTGTTCTTTTCCTCAAAGGCTCATTTTATTTCCTGCACTTTTTCTGAACTGCTAATGTTAAAGAATTTCTCTGTATTACTGTAAATTCTTTATTAGATTGAGTGGATTAGTTTTGTTTGGCATTTCAGTTGGGTAGCTTCATGCCTAGTCGTCTGAAATAAAGCCTCTTTCATTTCCCCAGGGGACTCAAGGGATCTTCTATTGTCCCTTGAATCCTTATAGTAGATATTTCACAGGAAATCATCCCAGGCCAAACTTGCACAAAATGCTAAAATCTGAATGGTAGTCATTATATAAAGCAAACAGGCATCTAAATGCAGGAGAAATTGTTTTTGTTTTTTTTTTTTTCTTCCAAATGTCATTTTATTCACAGGAAGAATAACTCAATTATCTAAAGATCATGGCTTTACAAGAAGATCTGGAATATTAACCCTGGCTTTCCTGAGGCTTGGTGACTATTAGTTTAAAGGAATTCATGCTTTGAAGAGAACTTGAAAAAGACATGAATGGTCATATCTTTAAAATTATTTAGTCAGTTGTTACAGAAATAAGAGATTTTGAAATCAACTGTATATGGAATGAGAATAGTTTATTTCACTTTGCTGTTGTTTTTATTTGTTTTGTTTTTTGGTTGTTTATTTATTTTTAATTTAAATTTTTTAAATTTACATCCAAATTAGTTAGCATATAGTACAACAATGATTTTAGGGGTAGATTCCTTAATGCTCCTTACCCATTCAGCCCATCCCCCCTCCCACAACCCCTCCAACAACCCTCAGTTTGTTCTCCATATTTATGAGTCTCTTCTGTTTTGTCCCCCTCCCTGTTTTTATATTATTTTTGTTTCCCTTATGTTCATCTGTTTTGTCTCTTAAAGTCCTCATGTAAGTGAAGTCATATAATATTTGTCTTTCTCTAATTTCACTTAGTATAATACCCTCTAGTTCCATCCATGTAGTTGTAAATGGCAAGATTTCATTCTTTTTGATTGCCAAATAATACTTCATTGTATATATATATATACATGTATATATTCAATATATATTCATATATTATTGAATATATTATTCACATATTTATATTCATATATTATATGAATATATGAATGTATATTCATATATTAAATAATATATTCATATATTATATACAATATATTATTCAATATATATTCAATATATATATATATACACACATATATGTGTGTGTGTATATATATATATATACATCTTCTTTATCCATTCATCCATCGATTGACATTAACTTTGGCTATTGTTGATAGTGCTGGTATAAACGTTCGACAACAGCACACCTGTATCCCTTGGATAAACACCTAGTAGTGCAATTGCTGGGTCGTAGGGCAGTTCTATTTTTAGTTTTTTTGAGGAACCTCCATACTGTTTTCCAGAGTGGCTGCACCAGCTTGCATTCCCATGTTGTTGTTGTTTTTTTAAAGTAAGCTCTACGCCCAACATAGGGCTTGAACTCATGACCCTGAGATCAAGAGTCACATGCTGTAAAGACTGTGCCAGCCAGGCACCCAGGTTTATTCCATTTTCTAAGGTGACTTTGTTTTTCAGCCAATTTCCTTTCAGAAACTTAAAAGATCTCAGCTTCTTTGACTATCTTTGCTGACGCTCATGCACTCAGGGTAACTGCTCTGACTCCTGCCGAGCTCTCTGCTTGGCTGACTCCCTTACCTCAAGTCCTCTTTCAAGTCTCCTCTTCTCAAAGGGGCTGCTTCTGACCATCCTATTCAATGCTGTTTCCTACATGCCCATCTCCCCATACCCTCCTTTTCTTTTTTTAAAAATAGTACTTATTATCTTAACCTAACATGTGATTTACCTATTTATTATGGTCATTGTGGTTTTTTTTAATTTTTTTAATGTTTATTTAGTTTTGAGAGAGAAAGAGACAGAGTGTGAGTGGTGGCGGGCAGACAGACAGGGAGACCAGAATCTGAAGCAGGCTCCAGCCTCTGAGTTGTCAGTACAGAGCCCGACATGGGGCTTGAATCCATGAACTGTGAGATCATGACCTGATGCTTAACCGAGACACCCAGGTGCCCCTATTACGGTCATGTAAACCATCACTCCCTTCCCACACCGTCCCAACTATAAATTCTCCTGAAATTCAGATACATCCCAGGAGATGTACTGAAAAGTGGTAGATGCTTAATGTATATTTGTTGAACTGACTGAACACACCTTTCTCATCCTATTGGCACTCATTCTCCCTGTTTTGTTCTCTCATATCACCATCCTCTCTCACTTTCTGTCCCTCTTTTTGTTTCCCAATTTAATCCCTACCAGGTGCTCTCCTCTACTGATCTGTTTCCAAACAGAAATACTGTATCTATATTATATCACATCATACTATATTAGTGTAACACTTTGTACTACTCTTTTGAAGATTCACTCTATGAAGATAGTTGTACAAACCCTTCAGTGTCCATGTATGTTACTTAATTTGATCTGTATAACTGTCATTTGACACAGCACAAGTGTATCATTTTATAGGTAAAAATATTAAGGCCTTACAGAGGTAAAGCAACTTGCCTAATGTCACACGATCCATTAGTCATGGAGCCAGAATAAGATTTTAGAGCTTCTGTATTATTCCTCCACAATGCAACATACCAACACACACTCTTTTCTTTGCAATAAGGTACTAATTACCCCTTATTGCCTCCACAATAAATTGACTTGAAAGCTAACCTGGATTGCTCCTTATCCTACCACATACCAATTATAAATGTCAAACAGCAGGCTCACACATGGCATTTTTTTTAAGCTTCAGAGAATATATGAGCCACATGTACAGTATCCAAACTTTATACACAAACCATCCACTAAGATGGATTCCTATGTCACACACAAAGACCTCAGTTTCTTGCTCAAAGTATAAAAACAAACAAAAAACCCACTTTATTATTATGTTCACCTGTTTTCTTTTGGAAAATAGATTTGGGGAATTCTCTTTTTGGCAATAACTATATACGTGCTGTTAGGACTATGACTGAGAGAATGGGAAGGCAAGATAGAGTGAAGGTTTCCAGCCTTGTCCTAGGATTGGTGAGTGGCCCTAGTCTTTCAAGCATCACATGTGCAATAAGGTCTGAACCAGCCTGGTTTGTAGCAGTCACTGGAATTTGGCTGACAGACAAAGGTCTTCTCTTCTATGACTGAGCACTTACTGGGGTAACCCAATTCCACTACTGCCAGCAACGCTTTATGTTTACATACACGTGGCTACCCACCTTTCCTTTTTAGGTTATACCCAGCCCACCAGTTTGTAATTTTTCTTTGTATTCTTGCTAGCTGGATTACTAGCCTCTGTTGGTGTTGCCTCTGGATCTCTGTTTGAGCACAGCAGAATACTGTTCAGACTGCAAAAAAAACGTTCCTGCTATTGCATTGCATAAACACCTTCCTGGTCGCTAACTCTGAAAAGAGCAGGTGCGCTTCCCCAGTAGAAGTCCTAGGGCCTTTCACAGAGATGACTAGAGGAGGTAGAGAGTTAGGCCAGAAGGGGTCCCCAGAGTATCCCCAGGTATACCAGGACACTTTCCTACAATGAAAAAAAAAAATTCAACTTGTCTACCACATGTTATTTTTAGGATTTTATCTGATTGAATGCTCTTTAAATGTAAGATTATTTTACACAGATTTATTTTTTATGCAGATTCATTTTGGTGAATATAATCAATTTCAATTTAAAAGGGATGTTCCTAGAGCATATATAAACCCTATTTTTAATAACATCTCACATGTCTATATTTCTGGGCATAGAGTAAAAGCTCCAAATCAGACAGATTTGGGAGAACAGCTCATAGATTTAATTCCTAAAGACTTGACTAGAATTTTATTTTTACCTTTCCCAAAGTTCTTTTGAAACATTATAAAATGTGACCAACTTTGGCAATAGTTTCATAGCCCAATAAAATCATCCTGTTGAATTTAAGGACATGATTTTCTGTGTGTCTGATTAAATATACACAACATAAAGTTTACCATTTTAGCCATTTTTAAGTTTGAAGTTCTATAGCATTAAGTATATTCACACTGTTGTATAACTATCACCACCATCTGCCTCCAGAACTTCTTCACGTTCCCCAACTGAAACTCTGGGTCTGTTAAATACTAACTCCATATTCCCCTTCCCCACAGGTCCCTGGCGAGCACTGTTCTACTTTTTGAAGGACACGATGTTTCAACGATCTATCTCAACCATCTTATCCTACTTTTGGCTAAAACCACTGTCAAATTATGCAATGAGACTCTTTCTAGTATTAGCATTTCCGCTCCCCAAAAGCACAATCTCTTTCCATTTCAGGCATATGACTTGGGAAAAGGGGACACGGAAAAAAGGAGTTTCAAGGTATGTATTTAAGTGAGCAGCACAACAAAGGTAACCCTTTATTACCTTAGTCCTAGATTTCTACTTGCCTTCCTGTCGGTTTTTTACACAGAGATATTTATTAACCTCTTCTTAATTCATTTGCCATTTGTCTTGAATCTTCAAAGTTTAATTGCCTGGAACTCTACAGGATTTTCACAATTCATCATGATGGGTTTCACCGTGAAAATCTCTATTAACTCCTCTGCTTATCATGCTGCATAACATGTTTGTATCACATGCCCTAATTTCTTCTCTTTCTTTGGTGTTGTAATAGATTAATACTCTTCAGACAATTCTAATCTCACTTACTGAAGAATTCCAAGTCTGAGAATATGAGAACATTTGCTATTTTAGAGAAAAACTTATGATGCATTGAAGTCATTATAGAAATTTTAATAAAAGCAGATTATGCCTAATTATGTATTCCAGTAGCTCAGATTAGTTACAAGTGGAGAATTTAAAACAAAAGTCTTTACTAAAATATTCTGAGATTAGCATCTTATTAATTCTTCTCTAAACTCTCATGGATATCCTATTTATTGACTCTAATACTAACAATACTGAGAGTCATACACTCAGAATGGTTACTGAACAGTTTCCAAGATTTTTGTTCAGAAGTGTTAACTCAAACAAGTACTTACCATGAACTTGGTTTCACCTTTTGACAGAGTATCTGTAATAAAATGGACCTTCTGTAACTGCTCCACAACACGATGTAACAGCTTTGGCTATAGAAACATAAATAGGAAAAAAGAAAAATAATTACTCTTTTATAGCCAGAAAACATTTTTTAAGATGAGTTTTCTAATTATCTATGGAGAAATGCCTAGCTTTCCTCTAAGTACTTTCTTCTTCTAACACAAAACTCATTTATCAAATGAAACATATTTTTAGAAACCATCATTTTTCACCAATATCATTGATACTCCCAAACATCATTTGGGTTCATCTGTTTCATTAAATCAAAAAGTTAGCTGCTTCATCTTTAAAAGGTATATATTCCAAGGGTGCCTGGGTGGCTCAGTCAGTTAAGCGTCTGACTTCAACTCAGGTCATGATCTCACACTCCGTGAGTTCAAGCCCTGTGCTGACAGCTCGGAGCCTGGAGCCTGCTTTGGATTCTGTGTCTCCTTCTCTCTCTGCCCCTCTGCCTCTCATGCTCTGTCTTTCTCTCTCAAAAATAAACAAAGATTAAATAATTTTTTTTAAAAAAAGTATATATTCCAAAATCAAAAATGTTTTGCCTTCATGGGTTTTTCTAACAGGGATAAAGTTTCTTAATATAACATTTTTTAGTAGAAAAATATTCTCTTAATGAAAACCTGAATATTATAGTGGATATTTCTAAAATATCCATGATAGGCAATAAATAATTCTGGAAATGTTGTACTAAGTTTCTTTTTTGAAAATTAGACTGTCCCCCCCCACCCCCAGTTCCTTGCAGAAAAACACTATTGTGTATCCCTTTCAACCACTTACTTTGCCTTTCACAGATGTCAATCAGTACAGAGCACTTCAACTGACTTTTCAAAAAGAGTAAAGCAAAAATTCATTCTGAAATATCCAACTATCATTTAGAAAATGATTATTTAGGAGTGCCTGTGGGGCTCAGTCGGTTAAGTGTCTGACTCTTCATTTCAGTTCAGGTCATGATCTCATAGGTGTGAGATCGACGCCCATGCTGGGCTCTGCATGGGTGTGGAGCCTGCTTGAGATTCTCTCTCTCCTCCCTCTGCCCCTCCCCTGCTTGCACACACACACATGCTCTCTCTGTCAAAAAAAAAAAAAAAAAAGAAAATGATATTTACTATTGTGTAAGACAGCATATTTGACTATAAATTCTGCAGTACCTGTTTAGTTGACTCAGAGGTAAAGCTTGGATGGGTGAGAAGGACATCCATGTCACCACTGGACTCTGCACCTACAATAACAAAAAATATGTATGGAATTCCCTATGTGACTTTATAAATTAGCAGGCAAATACAACACCAAAGTGATGTCACACTGAGGAGGTTTACTTCTTGTAGACTAACTATATTTCACTGCACTTCATATTCAGAATTAGTTAAAAGATTTCAATTTTCTGTCCAACTGTTCAGGTATACTAATATAAACTGCAGAATCTGGGATAACAACAGTGATTGGCATTAAATGTGCATTACATACAGTTGGTGAGTTTAATGTACTAAAAATGCACCTAGGGGCACCTGGGTAGCTCAGTCCTTTAAGCGTCTGACTTCAGCTCAGATCATTATCTCACGGTTCATGAGTTCAAGCCCTGCGTCAGGCTCTGTGCTGACAGCTGGGAGCCTGAAGCCTGCTTCGGATTCTGTGTCTCCCTCCATCTCTGCCTCTCCCCCACCTGTGCTCTCTCTCTCAAAAATAAATCAATGTTAAAAACAAAAAATTAAAACAAAATGCACCTAAGTACTCAATAATGAATAAAAACAATATTGAAAGACTTTTTTCCAAAAAAGATATACAGATGGCCAACAGACACATGAAAAGATGTTCATCATCACTCATCATCAGGGAAACGAAAATCAAAAGAACAATGAGATTATCACCTCACACCTGTCAGAATGGCCAAAACCAAAAACACAGAAAACAGTGTTGGCGAGGATGTGGAGAAAAAGGAACCCTCATGTACTGTTCGTAGGAATGTAAACTGGTGTAGCCACTGTGGAAGACAGTATAGATGTTTCTCAAAAAATTAAAAATCATGGGGCGCCTGGGTGGCGCAGTCGGTTAAGCGTCCGACTTCAGCCAGGTCACGATCTCGCGGTCCGTGAGTTCGAGCCCCGCGTCAGGCTCTGGGCTGATGGCTCGGAGCCTGGAGCCTGTTTCCGATTCTGTGTCTCCCTCTCTCTGCCCCTCCCCCGTTCATGCTCTGTCTCTCTCTGTCCCAAAAATAAATAAAAAACGTTGAAAAAAAAAATTAAAAAAAAAAAAATTAAAAAAAAAAAAATTAAAAATCAAATTACCATATGGTCCAGTAATTCCACTAATAGGTATTTACCCAAAGAAAATAAAGACACTACTTCAAAAACATACATGCACCCCTATGTTTACTGCAACATTATTTACAATAGCTAAGACATGGAAGCAATGAAGTGTCCAGCAATAGATGACCCAAGTGTTCACTGACAGATGAATAGATAAAGAAGACGTGGTCTAGGGGCGCCCGGTGGCTCAGTTGGTTAAGCGTCCGGCTTCGGCTCAGGTCATGATCTCGCGGTTTGTGGGTTCGAGCCCCATATCAGGCTCTGTACTGACAGCTTAGAGCCTGGAACCTGCTTCAGATTCTGTGTCTTCCTCTCTCTCTGCCCCTCCTCCACTTGTGATCTGTCTCTCTCTGTCTCTCAAAAATGAATAAATGTAAAAAAAAAAAAACAATTTAAATTTCTGGGGCTCCTGGGTGGCTTAGTTGGTTAGGCGACTGACTTTTGACTCAGGTCATGATCTCACAGTTCGTGAGTTCGAGCCCTGCGTCAGGCTCTGTGCTGACAGCTCAGAGGCTGGAGCCTACTTCAGATTCTGTGCCTCCCCCTCTCTCTACCCTTCCCCTGCTCACGCTCTGTGTCTCTCTGTCTCTCAATAATAAGTGTTAAAAAAATTTTTTTAAAAAGAAGATGTGGTCGGGGTGCTTGGGTGGCTAAGTTGGTTAAGCATCCGACTTTGGCTCAGGTCATGATCTCGCGGTTTGTGGGTTCGAGCCCCGCATCGGCTCTGTGCTGACAGCTCAGAGCCTGGAGCCTGTTTCGGATTCTGTGTCTCCTCCTCTCTCTCTGCCACCCCCTCCCCCATGCTCATGCTCTGTCTCTGTCTCTCAATAATAAATAAATGTTAAAAAAAAAATTTTATAAAGAAATAAAATAAAATAAAAAGAAGATGTGGTCTATATATACAATGGAATATTACGCAGCATAAAAAAAAAGAATGAATCTTGCCATTTGCGACAATATGGATGGATGTAGAGTGTATTATGCTAAGTGAAATAAGTCAGTCAGAGAAAGACAAATACCATACAATTTCACTCATGTGTGGAATTTAAGAAACCAAACACATGAACAAAGAAAAAAATGAGACAAACCTAAAAACAGACTCTTAAATATAGAGAACAAACTGGTGGTTCCCAGAGGTGAGGTGAGGTAGGTGAGGGGATGGGAGAAATAGGTGAAGGGGATTAAGAGTACTTATCATGATGAGCACTGAGTAATGCACAGAATAGTTGAACCATTATATTGTATACCTGAAAACAACTATATGTTAATTAGTAAATCCTCATTATGAAAAAAGCTTTAAAATACAACTATGAATACTATATATCTAAAAACCTCAAATTAAACAATATGTTCTAACTCTGTAAAGGCTAATCAGAAAATCCATTTCAACTCTTACGACTCAATTCATTTAATGAATATTAGTAAAAATTACTATTATGGTATCATGGATAAGAATATAGCACTTTATAATGACTTAGGTTTTTATTTTGACCCCCACTCTACAACCACATAACTTTAGAAAGGTTACATACAGTTATTTATACTTTCTTTTATTATAAAACTATAAAAGTTTGTGTTCATTTCAATGGATTTTCATTTTAAATGTCTTTTGTTTCAATATTACAAGTGTGGACTGTATATTCCTTTGGACCTCAGTTTCTCTGTCTATAAACTACTAAAAACTACTCTATTGGCCATTGTACAACTAAGAATAATATGTAAAAGCATCTAGAATAGTGCCTGCCGCACAGTCGGCATAGAATAATACTGTTTATCTCCTTTCTTTGCATTTTTGTAAGTACAATATATGCAAAACATACTTTTGGTCACTGAAGATATGGCAGTGTCTCTGGACCACCACTTTATGCATCAATAATCTTTAACCAGCTATTTAAACATAAAGAAGACTAGATTCATTGTGTGCTGTTCCCAGGACATTCAAGGAAGCTATTTTAAGAAAGAAAATTTTGTCTTCTTTTCTTCTCATTTCTCTTAAAAGTTGTGTCTTTTACCATCAACCTACTACCCAAAATGTATTACTCTATCCATTTAAAAAACAAAACAATTACTTTAGCATAAAAAGGGAAATAACCCAAGAGTCTATTAACAAAGGACCAAATAAATAAAGTATGAAACACCGACATAACCAAATGTTATGAAGCTATAAAAAAAGAACAGGGGTGCCTGGGTGGCTCAGTCGGTTGGTTAACCGTCCAACTTCGGCTCAGGTCCTGATCTCGTGGGTTGAGTTGGAGCCCCGCATCCGGCTCTCTGGTGATAGCTCAGAGCCTAGAGACTGCTTTGGATTCTGTGTCTTCCCCTCTCTCTGACCCTCCCCCGCTCACACACTGTGTCTGTCTCTCAATAATAAATAAATAAAAAAGAATAAACATGCTCTCTATATACTGATGTGGAAAAGATCTCCAAGATATGTTTTTATTAAGAAGTAAGGCACATACTGTGTATATACTACGTTACTTTTGTGAAAGAAAGGGGGAGGAGGACAGCAAGAAGGTGTATTCATTAGGTAAAGACAATGTGGTATGAGTATACAATGGAATGTTACTCAGTCCTAAAAAAGAATGAGATCTTGTCATTTTTGACAGTATGGATGGACCTAGAGAGTATTATGCTAGGTGAAATAAGTCAGAGAAAGATAAATACCATATGATTCATTTATATGTGGAATCTAAAAAACAAAACAAACTACAAACAAAACAGAAACAGACTTATAAATACAGAGAACTGGTAGCTGCCAGAGGTAGGGCTAAGTGGGGGGATGGATAAAATAGGTGAAAGCGATTAGGAAGTAAAAATTTCCAGTCATAAAAGAAGTGATGGAGATGAAAAGTACAGCATAGTTAACACAGTCAGTATTGTATTAACATTGTATGGTGAGAGATGGTAACTACACTTATTGTGGTGAGCACCGTGTAGTGTACAGAACTGTCACCACTATGTTGTACACCTGAAACTAATATAACATTGTATGTCAACTATACTTCAATAATAAAAAGATTTTAAATAAATAAAAAAAACAAAACGGGAAAAAAGAATATATATTCACATTCATTATATTTACTTGTAAAACCACTGAAAGAACACACAGGAGAGTGGTCATTAATGGGACAGTGGTGGGAGGGAGTGGAAAGAGTGAACTAGGATAGGGTAGAAGGGAAACTTCTTAGTGTATACCTTTTTTATATTAAAGCATGCAACCATATGACCTACTCAATAAAAGCAAAACTAAAATAGAAATACTGAAATCCAGAAAGGCTGTCATCTTCAACTGAGCATGCATTTGTCCTGCTGTGTATTCAAGTCTATGTTCTGAAAATACAGATTCTAAGGCCCCACCTAAAAAGATTCTTATTTAGTAGGTTTGTAGCACTGTACAGCAATGTGTACTTCTCTTTTTAAACTTTCTAGGTATTTCTGATGTACAGAAAAACTCAAACAACTGGTTAACTTTAATCCTCTCATTTTGCAAATATGGAAAAGGGGATGTGAAGAGCAGACTGACTTCAATCATGTAGTGACAGTAGATTTGGCCTCAGGGCCCAAGTCTTTTGGTCCCAGTCCCATGTTCTTTCTACTTATCAACAATTATTGATGTGTCACTTTCCTCTCCCAGCTCCAGATTCTTAAAGCAGCTACCCTGAGAATTTGTGGTAGCTCATTACCTACTGCTTAAGCAATACTCCAAAGGTGGCCAGGGATTCAGTCAGATAACTATTCCAAAAGTTTTAAATCAAGTTTTGGTATTACAATTTTTAAAGTTAATATTTTAAAATTTATATTACCCTTCCATATTCTGAGCCAGTAAGAAACCAGGATTCTCTTGGTTCCCACTTTGCTCACATTCACACAGAATGAGATCATCTGAAGGACCTGGTTGTTGTGAGAACTGGTTTGGAACTAGTGCTTCAGAGACAGTATTTTTAGATTCGTTACAGAAAACTTAGAAAATAAAAAAAGTTAAAAAAAAAAACAACACCACCTTCCCACAGCTTTACTAGCATGTAGTCAATTGCTCTTAAGCTCTTAATATATATAAAATTATTTTATAAAATTTGTTAAAGCTAGTCATTAAAATATCATCCTATAATAAAATAAGGATGAATTTTCTCTAATTTTTAATACATATTCCTATCTATAAACAAATAAACTTAGATAATACTCTACTGGATCTTAGTATATCTATAAAGTAACACAAATTACATCTCTTTGTTCCATTTTTTTTTGGTATACATTAGGCAATTATAATATCAAGGCATGAATAACCTAAGATCAGGAAGTATGTTACCTCTTCTGAAACTGCCACAGACTGTAGCAATGTATTCAGAATCCACTTTTTTAACTTCATTTAGTACAATATCCTAATAGAAAAAAAATTAAGTCAGTATTCTAAAAATGGCTTTTCAACAAGTGACATTGTCAATTCTAATCAAAGAATACAATTCAGCACACGCTTACTTGCATTTGTAACATCTCTTCACGAGGAATTCTTTTCTCAAAGTCCTCAAAATATCTATAAAGACAGAATAAGTAGACAAACGATTTTTGTGAAATTTAAATCGTCTTAAAAAATAAACTGCCTACCATATCAAGTGTCCTTATCCCAGTACATCATTCAAAAATCAAGACTAGCACTTAGTAAGAAGATAACAGTAAAAATGGGGGGTAAGGGTAAGTTTGTTTCTTAACTTAGACTAAAATTTTTAAGTGTCATTCTTTATGCTATTCCAGATACTCCATCTAAACTTCTTTTAAATAAACTTCACATTCCTATACCAAGAGTAAGTAAATATATTTAAATAAACTTCACACTTCCTATACCAAGAGTAAGTTAGTATATTTCCAAAGTGGACTGCTCCCTCCACTTTGTGTGTAAGTCACGGGGTTACAGTTTATTGCTCTTAAATCCTGCAAAATTATCATATTTTAAAACATTATCCTATGAATCCAGATAACATTATGCTATGTGAAAGAAGGCATTCACAAAAGATCACATACTGTATGATTTCATTTATATGAAACGACCAGAAAAGGCAAATCTATATTGACAGAAAGTATATTAATGATTGTCAGAGAGGGGGTGGGGGTGGAGGGGGGGGGTGGAGAGAGAGGGCAGGTAGAGAGAAATGGGGAGTAAATGCCAATAGGTATGGGTTCTTTTTGGGATATAACAAAGATGTTCTAAAATCAACTGTCGTTATGGTTGCACAATTCCATGGATATACTAAAAACCACTGAACTGTATACTTTATAAAAGGATGAATTGTATGGTATCTGAATTATATTTCAATAAAGCTGTTACAAAAATATCTCAGTATGAAATAACATCTAAAACTGATAAAGCACCTGCTCAAAACCACCTCTCACAACAACCAAGTTCTTCAGAAGATCTCTGTTAAGTAAATGCAAGGAAAGGGAGGACTACACCATCCTGGTTTCTGACCAGCTCAGAGTCTTAGAAGAGCAGTGAGTTTAGAGGATTATGGTGAGGCATCAACAGGGCTAACCTGCCAACAAGACTATGTAAGACAGGAAGTGAGACCTGCTTATGTACTATGCATTACAAAAGGGATTCCAGATTGTATCCAGCACACAAAATAATTACTGATGCTGATATACAACATTCCTACTAGTTATTCCTACACCATTATTTAGGTCTTTGGGTTTTTATCTTTTTCTTTTTTTAATTTAGCATTCCATACTCACGTCCTAGCTTCTTGGGCAGACTCTAAACTTCTTAAGAGCTACACTGATCCTATTTATATCCTTACCCCAGACCTGACACAATGCTTTCTACAATAGTTAAGCACAAAATAAACACCTGCTAACTGACTGATGCACTCAGTCCTATGTATTTTAAGAGGAAGTTCCTCCCTGAAGTCAAGAGCATGGGGGAAACACTCAACACAAGAAAGCAAACTAGAAGGCAATAACAAGATGTGTGAAAACAGGCATATTCTCTACAAAAGCTGCAACAAATCTTAGTATTCCTGAAATAGAAAAATGATTGTGTTTAGCTAAGTTTGAAGAATTATTATGGTGTATGGAAGAAGAATGGCTATAAAAAAATTTTACTTTTACATCTTAAGTGTCAAAATAAAAGAAAATTTGCTATCTTACTTCAGCCCAATTCGCTGATGATGGTTCAACTTATCTTCATGTTTCCTGAGATCTGTATAGAAGACATATAAAGTTGAGGTGCTAATTTAAACATTCTTGGGAAGAAAGTCGCTAAATTTAGTGATCCTTTTTACAAAGAACTACCAGGAAAATACACTGAAACGACTTTGAAAAGATAAAAAAATTCTGATATTAAGAACTAGATAAAAGTTTCTTCAAATCAATGTAGTAAAATCTAACAGCTGATTTCATGATTTTTATTTACTGAATCAAAATTTCAATTATAGTTACACAGAATAATAGATTAAACATGCCAGGATCATACCACACTTCACTGACTATAGCAAAAAGCAGCCTTATAAGAACCTATATTGCTTAATTTACGGTTCATAGCAGCAGTAGTAGCCACAACTTCTGAATGTTTTAGGACTACGTTAGTTTATATTGCCCATTTGTTCATTTACTCCTTCATTCAACTAGTATTTATTGAATAGTAACTTGTATAGGCACTGTGGCTGAAATCCTGTTGAAAGGAAAAGTGTTATCTTCATTATTTTGATTAAAAAGCTGTCATATCATATCTGAAATCTAGAAGTGATGTTCCTTTACTGGGCATAAGTACAGGAGTAAGCCTTGTTAAAGAAACAGCAAGATAAGTATGCTTCCAAAGCAATTTCTACAGTCACCCTTATATTCACAATCATAGATTCTCTCTGGAGATACAAAATGGAGAAAAATAAAAATCTTTATAATACATGGAGCACTTAATATTTGTCATAGTTCTGTGTACATAGTAAACACTGAAAATGCAATGGAACTAATGAATTTGTAATATGTAAGGATATAGATGTTGACAGTTATCATAGTACATATCTGTGAATGGTGAAATACTGTAAAAACCATTATAGATGATCTCTGACACTCCCAAGGGATGCAACTTCTGTTTAAAAACAAATTCTTGACCACTTTAACCAATATTTCACTCAGATAAACCAAATATGCCACAGGCAGAAGAGCCCAAACCCTCTCTGAGATGCAGATATAGTAGAGTTCATTCTCTTGCTATGTGACTCACACAAATTCTTAACTTTGCAGTATTACTAATTAATCATGCCTCTTGAGAGTCAGTTACCACTTTTAAGTACTTACTACGTACCAAGAACTGTGCACTAAGTGCTTTTCATACATTACTGCTTTAAATCATATGAGGTAGAAATTATGATAGCATTTTGCAGCTAAGAAACCAAAGCACCATGATCATCCATTCTAATAAAGTGGTGGAGAATGGATTCAAACCCAGGTTCATCTCTAGAACCTGTCCACCTAATCATTTCGGTTGCTTGCAGATAATTGAATCCACAAATATTAAACCCCAAATGCTGTAATAAATCTATCTATACTGTATACTGTACATACATACTATAATAAATATGCTGTAATAAATCTATCTATATATAGTATACACCCTTTAAAAAGTATGAAGAAATAAATTATATTCAAAGGATTACTATACTAGGTTTAAGGAATATGTTTATAATTACTTGATTTAGGCTCTATTTTTATCACTTCTTTGAAATCAAAAATTCCTTCAGTAAGTATTGCAAGCCTCTTACAGAATCTTTCTCCATGTATATCACTTTGCTTTTAAGGCTGAATGCGTAGGATTCTGTTGTCTAAAATTTCACTAGAGAAACAAAAGGCAATTTAAATTGTTTCAAAATCTACAAATGAAATCACTGCATTTAAATAAAGAAGCCACTTCCTCTTCTGAGTTATAAACCTAAACAAGTTTAATATAGGAATAAAAGCTCTATTTTACATCTACTCTCTGCTATAGAGTTAAAATGAAACTCTTACCATTCCTATTTACTAGTTGAGAAAAGGTTTTTCAAGTTCTAGTTTGCTAGAGCATTAACCATCCTTCAGGAGCATATGTGACCTGGGACTGGTGACCTATTGTACATACTCACCTTCTAATGTTTTAATCCCTTCATCTACAAACTTCCTTGCAGCAGATGGACTACAAAAAAAGAAAAGCATTATCTAAATATCAAGTGAAACTCAGGACCCCTTAATAACAAATAACCAAGTATGTCTTCTCTTGTCAAACATGAAGAGTTACTGTGGAGCTAAACAAGACCTGTTAAAATGTGGTGTGATTTTATCCAAAGAGAAGAATTCCTGAAGTCTCAATCTAGGAAGACAATCATGAACCTGGATATGAAACAGACATCTAAGCAGCTAGGTGCTATAGTACACATATACCTTATTCATCAGACAGACATACAAATAGGAAAACAGTTCTTTCATTCAAACGATTAACTGAGGGCCTATTATGTGCCAGATACTCTTCTAGGTGCTGAAAATACAGCAAGAATAAGACAAATAAGCACCTTGGTCTTACCTACCTACTTACATTCCAGTGGGGAGAGAGAGAAAATAAATAGGTATATAAACAAATTTTTTTTTTTTTTTTTTTTTTTTATTTATTGTTGGGACAGAGAGAGACAGAGCATGAACGGGGGAGGGGCAGAGAGAGAGGGAGACACAGAATCGGAAACAGGCTCCGAGCCATCAGCCCAGAGCCTGACGCGGGGCTCGAACTCACAGACCGCGAGATCGTGACCTGGCTGAAGTCGGACGCTTAACCGACTGCGCCACCCAGGCGCCCCTAAACAAATTTTTAAAGTATCAGGTAAATGAATTAAAATACGGAAAAGTGCCGAGTGGCTGGGTCCTACTTTAGATTGGGTAGCAAAGGAAGGTCTCTGAAATGGTATTTAAACTAAAATTTTAATGACAAAGAGTATTTGTAGAGACACAGAAACAGATATTCATAGCAGAAAGGCAATATGGCACATAACAAGTAGAACTGAATTGGGAGTCCGGAAACATGGGTTCTAATTCTGACTTTGCCAGTTACCCCACTTGCAATATTCAGTGTTTTTCCCTAGAAAAAGAAGATAATAATAACACAGATGCTCTTTAAAACAACTTCTAATACTTTAGAAAGGCCCGAAGTCCCTGAGGAGTCATGTTCATTTTCAGTACTGAGTTTAAGAATTTAATATATTTTACAATAACTTTCATCAAAATGTGGCTATTTAAAGGAACACTCACATATCTAAAAGAATGCCTCATTCCATAAAGATGCGGCTTAAGCAAAGCAGTATAGCCTTAGTGGTTTTTGTTGTTGTTGTTTTTAATTTTTTTAACATTTATTCATTTTTGAAAGGCAGAGAGAGACAGAGCGCGAACAGGGGAGGGGCAGAGAGAAAGGGAGACACAGAAACAGTAGCAGGCTCCAGGCTCCGATCTATCAGCACAGAGCCCGATGCGGGGCTTGAACTTACGGACTGCGAGATCATGACCTGAGCCAAAGTCGGCCACTTAACCGATTGAGCCACCCAGGCACCTCTGTTTGTTTGTTTTTTAAGATTTTAGTTTTTAGGGGAGCCTGGGTGGCTCACTTGGGTAAGCATCCAACTTCAGCTCAGGTCATGATCTCCCAGTTTGTGAGTTTGAGCCTTGCATCAGGTTCTGTGCTGACAGCTCAGAGCCTGGAGCCTGCTTTGGATTCTGTGTCTCCCTCTCTCTGCTCCTCCCCTACTCATGCTCTGTCTCTCTCTCAAAAATAAATGTTAAACAAAAATTAAAATACAAACAAAAAGATCTTAGATTTTAAAGACTGGCATATCTTGACATTTGCAAAAATGTGGCTGGAACTACAGTGTATTATGCTAAGTGAAATAAGTCAGGCAGAGAAAGACAAGTACCATATGATTTCACTCGTGGAATTCAAGAAACACAATATTAACATAGGGGAAGGGAAGGAAAAGTAAGATAAAAACAAAAAGGGAAGCAAACCATAAGAAACTCTTAAAGACAGAGAACAAACTAAGGGTTGCTGGAGGTGGGTAGGGAATGGGCTAAATGGGTGATGGACATTAAGGAGGGCACTTGGGATGAGTGCTGGGTGTTATATGTACGTGATGAATCACTGAGTTCTACTCCTGAAACCAATACTATACTTTGTTAACTAACTTGGATTTAAATAAATAAATATTTTATTTTTTAAGTAATCTCTACACCCAATGTGGGGCTCAAACTCACACCTTGAGATGAAGAGTCACATGCTCCACCAACTGAGCCAGCCAAGTGCCCCACAACCTTAATGTTTTAATGTTAATCTTTATGTTGCCAAGAAGTGTCAAAGAAGCCCCCTTTGGTGCTAACTCAAATTTTAAGATAGAGATTCCTTCATTAAAAAATGCTTGGATGCTTGTCCCAAATTTACAAGGTACTATGTTAGGTGCTATGGAAAAAAAGTTTAAATGCTTAAGATAAATATCATGCTCAGAGAGGCAAAAGAGGCATAATCTGGAGGGAGTGATAAGATGTACACAGAGCAAGTGTAGGTGGAGGTTAGAAGAAGGAGATTATATCTGACTGGGGAACCAAACTGGTTTTATGAAGGAGGTAACACTTGCCTTGGATGGACTTTGAAAGGAGAGGTAGCACCTGAAGAACCAGCCTCAGACATATAAGATATGGAAGAGTGAACTATATGGACAAAGACACAGAGATGGCAAGGTACAGGTTTTGAAGGGAAACAGAATATACTTATTCTGTCTTACATAAAAAATAAAACCAACCCTACTACTGTGTCTACTTAAAAAATACTTCTTACCCGATGCCACTAACTCGAGTCAGGAAATTGATAGATGAACTCGTATCATCCTGCCGAATCTTTAAGAAAAAAAAAAAAGTCTAATAATGATTTTGGAATGCTCTGAGGACTCAAATGATCTTATTGGAAATATACCAGTCTGCTAAGAGACCTGAGGAGCCATTTACATTTGTTTGTAAAACCATACAAAAGTATTCACAAATAACCTCAGTGGTTATAGATGAATAACAAAGCAAATGAAGATATTTCATCTCTCATTTATCCAATACTTTTAAAAGGCTTATTCATAAAAGACCATAAGTGGTATAGTTACTATCACCAGGGTGAAATAAAATCATAAAAATGCTTTAAAGAGCTTAAGAATAGAAATTCTAAAATATAACAATCTTTTATCAAAGTTTATAACCTACCTTCTGAATGATACGAGGAGCTAATTATAATACAGCTGCTAACAGTCTCTTAAAGGACATATAGAAAGGGGCACCTGGGTGGCTCAGTTGGTTAAGTGTCCGACTTCGGCTCAGGTGATAATCTCACGAGTCATGATTTTGAGCCCTGTGTTGGGCTTTGTGCTGACAGCTCAGAGCCTGGAGCTTGCTTTGGATTCTGTGTCTTCCTCTCTCTCTGCCCCTCCCCTGCTTGTGCTCTGTTTCTCTGTCTCTCTCTCAAAAATAAGTAAATATTAAAAATAAAAACATTTTTGTGAGAAAGAGAGAAACAGAACATGAGTGGGGGAGAAGTGAGAGGGAGAGAGGGAGACACAGAAGAATCCAAAGCAAGCTCCAGGCTGAGCTGTCAGCACAGAGCCCAACGTGGGGCTCGAACTCACAAACTGCGAGATCATGACCTGAGCCAAAGTCAGATGCCCAAAGACAGCCACCCAGGCACCCCAAAAAACATATTTTTTAAAAATAAAGGACACATAAAATAAGTGAACAATTATCATTTTAGGGGAACAATATTCAAATTAAAAAAATAGAACACTTAAAGCCATAAACTCCACTCCTCTCTTTTTCTTCTCCATGTCACCAGGTGAATGACATCAGTCACCCTGCAATGATGCTACATGATAGTTGCCCTAAAGACAGACACTAGAGGGGCACCTGGTGGCTCAGTCCATTAAGTGTCCAAATCTTGATTTCAGCTCAGGTCATAATCTCACAAATAGTGAGACTGAGCCCTGCATTGGACTCTAATAGCATGGAGTGCTATTAGCACTAATATAGCACTAAATTAGCACTAATTAGCACTAAATATTAGTGCTAATATGCTAATAGCATGGAGTCTGCTTGGGATTTTCTCTCTCCCTCTCTCTCCCTCCCCCACTCGTGCTTGCTCTCCTTCTCTTGAAATAAAAAAAACACTAAAAAAAAAAAAACAAAAACAAAAGCATACACTATAATCAAATAAGCAAACAAGTTAAAATTTTACCTTTTCCAGCTTACGCAATTTTCCAGTCGCTAAAAATTCATCAATCTTTTCAGCAATTTTTGTTCCTACACCAGGCTAATAGAAAATTAAAAATATAAAACTCATATAAATATAATGCTTACCAAATCACTCAAAGATAAAGTAAAAAATGGGAAATGAAAAAAATGATCATCACATGACCAGTTTTAAAACCAAAGACACAGAAAATTGAGTCATGGTGAAAATATATTCTCCCAACAAAATCCTTAAATGACTGACAAAAGAGAAGTCCTAATAAAACAATTCTAAATGACTTATTTTTTAAATTAATTTTTGTTGTAGAAAAGAGAAATAGAATTGCAAAAAGAAAAATATTAAAATCACTTGCTAATTTCATCACCCTGAAAATTAAAATAAATTGTAATCTCATCACCTAACATCTGCTACATAGCCTTCTCTGCTTATATACATAAGCAGAGTTATATGTGCATATATGTGCATATATATATATATATACACACACACACACATACACACACAGTTTTCTTACAAAAACAGAATCATACTGCTTTGTATTTTCTTAACTTAAAAACAGATCATGAACAAATCTCCATGTCAATATATAAATACAACATCAGTATCTTTAATGGCTGCATAGTATATCACTGTACAAATGTATCATAATTTACTTAACAAATACCCTACAGGTAAACATTTAGATAGTTCACAAACTTTGATATAACCATGTCATGAATTTCCTCTAGAGCAGAGGTTCTTAAGCTTTTACATACATTATCATCACCTTGGGGATGCGGTAAAACACAGAAAGCCAATCTCACCCTAGAGTTTCTGACTTAAAAGGTTTCCCTTCTCTCCCCTTCCCTTGTTTCTTTTTCTTTTCTTTTCTTTTCTTTCTTCTTTCTTTCTTTCTTTCTTTCTTTCCTTTCTTTCTTTCTCCTTCCTTCCTTCCTTCCTTCCTTCCTTTTAAAGTAAACTCTACATCTAACGTGGGGCTTAAACTCACAACACTGACAAGCTCTACCAACTAAGTCAGCCAGCTCCCCCAGTAGGTTGCATTTCTAACAAGTTCCCAGGTAGTGATGCTGCTGCTGGTCTACGTACCACACTGAGAACCACTGCTCTAGAACTGTATAGTTCAACATGGTAGCCACCGGCCACATGAGACGATCTAAGTTTACATGATTAAAATGAAAAAATGCAATCCCTGAGTCACATTAGCCACACTTCAAGAGCTCACTAGCCAAATGCAGCTCATGGTTATTGTGATGGACAGCACGGCTCTAGAACATAAGCCCCATGAGAGCAGAGATCATGTCTTTTTACTGCTTCACCTGAAGCACCAGGAGAATACGTGGCATACAGGTGCAGAACAAATGATGCTTACATACATCTATCTCTACTGGTTTCCTCAGGATAAATTCCTCAAAGTAAAATTGTTGGGACAAAGGAGATAGGCATTTTGCCAACATTCTGCCAAATTATCCTTCAGAAAAGCTGTAAATAACCAAGGTTTCCATCATTAGTAACTGTATGTCTTTTTCCACATCTTTATCCATACTGTACATTATATTTGATAGTTTGATAACACCATACAGCATCTTATTTTAATTTGCAACTCTGATTATTGGTCAAGTTGAACACTTTTTTCATGTTTTTTTCCTTTTTATTTTTTCCCTTTAAATAAGTTTTTACAGTAGTTACAGGTTCATGGCAAAACTGATCACTAAGTACGGAGTTCCCGCATACCCTCAGCCCCCACACACACATAGCCTCCACAACTATCAACATCCCCCACCACAACGCTACCTTTATTATAACTGATGAACCTACATTGAAACATCATCATCAAAGCCCACAGTTTACATTAGTGCTCACTCTTGGTGGTATTGGTCCTTTTAAGTTAAATGTTCAAGTGCACAACATGTGTGCCAGTTATTTCCTATTGTCTCTTAGCCCTACATATACCCTTCCATATTCTTGATTTATTTAATGCTTAATAAGTGTTCCAGGACTACTGAACACATATTCAAGTTCTGAAAACAGCAATTACCAGAGAGAAATGAACAAGATTTAGGAAGCAGAACAGACTAGAATATGGAAACTGCTCAGGTTTCTCATTTTCTTTATCAGAAGACACATACTGACCTGAAGCAATTTAAGCCTAGGCTATTTCCTATACCTAACATTAAGGATTAAGAGGCAAACACTCATTCTGGAAATATCAGACTTCTAGAATTACTGAGAAGCACTCATATGTGCCAAAGAGTAGGTTGGTGATTTTTAATATAATAGTGGAAAGGAATAATGATGTGATATTCATATTTTCTATCTAATGTTTATTTTTTTGAGAGCGCGCACACACACACACACACACACACACACGCATGAGTGGGGGAGGGAGAGAGAGACAGAATCTGAAGCAAGCTCCAGGCTCTGAGCTGTCAGCACAGAGCCTGACACAGGGCTTGAACTCACGAACCATGAGATCATGACCTGAGCTGAAGTCAGACACTTAACCAACTGAGCCACCCAGGCGCCCCTATGTGATTTTCATATTAAGTCCAGTCTCATGTAAAAGGAATTTTGGATACTTTTGTGGGTTTTTTTTTTAGAGATATACCATAAGCTCAGATTTGGGATGAAGTGCATTAAAGCTTGTCAAAAGTTTGAATCTAATAAATGAGCAGGTAATTAACATAAAAAAGGAAAGTCAATAGTGATAAAAGGGGAACAGAATGCAAGCAGAAGTGGCTCCTGAGGTTAACACTGGGTCAGTTCACCAGGAAAGAAACTCAGAATTAAAGTCCAATGTATTTATAACTTCCTTGGCTAGTCTATTTGGGGAGGATATACTGAAGTTGAGAACTGTCTATTGATACAAAAGATTTAAAACCTATACACCAGGACATGATTAGTATTGAGTAATTAATTCAAGATGAAGATGTGGCACATGATTAATGTGGATAATCTGTCACTCAATCATCAGATGTACAAGATTTATGGTAATTTCACGACTCTGAAAGGTGAAAATACAGGACAGTTATGGCTCATATTTTGAAGGCTCTCATGAGAAAATTAAGGAAAATCAAATATTGATAACCTAAATTCTAGAGGACTTTTGTGAACACAAATGGGTAAAGAATAACAAAAGAAGGTGATAACTGTCAGGACTTAGACCAATCAAAAGCCACGTCAGTTTGACATCTTTAACAAAAGATGAATTAAAATATGGTCCTCAATTTTCAGGAACTTAGAATCTTTTAGTGAGATTTAGATGAAAGAAAACAACCTATCAGGGGCACCTGGGTGGCTCAGTCGGTTAAACGGCCGACATCAGCTCAGGTCATGATCTCGTGGTTTGTGGGTTCGAGCCCTGCGTCAGCTCTGTGCTGACAGCTCGAAGCCTGGAGCCTGCTTCAGATTCTGTGTGTGTGTCTCTCTCTCTCTGCTCCTCCCCCACTCCTGCTCTGTCACTTTCTCTCAAAAAAATTAAATAAACATTAAAAAAAAAAAAAGAAAGAGAACATGTAGACTTTCCTAGTGTATATTCTATATTCTTGAGGACTAATCCTCAAGCTGAAATCCAGTGTGAATACATATGTATATGGCAGGGTATAGAAAAAAATTATAATTACATATATTTAAAGCAGAATTTCAATCTACACCCTCCACACTTTGACAATGAAACAGTATGACTGATATAGCATTAATATTATTCCAAGAAATCAGGAGCAGTGAAATCTGCGTATGTGGATCAAGGAAGCTTTGGAGAGGCAAATTTAATTTTCCAGTGGAACCCATCAAATTTGTACATATGTGAACTCTACAATCAGCTTGCTCACTAAACTTACCAACTTCTTAGCTTCTGCTCCACTCTTTATTTTGTGTGGGTACTTTGCAATCACAGATGCTGCTTTTCTATAAGAGGAAAAAAAAAAAGAAATCAGTTAGTTACAAATCCAGGGAGGTCTTAATTTTTCTTAAACTGGAACACATATACAAGCAAATATTTAGCTTAAACTTTATCATAATAACTAATTTTCCACATCTGTGTCAAACTTAAAAAACTCAGATGAAATGACAGACCACCTGCATATCTTTTAGAAGTATTTTGAAAATCCTCACATTTGAGGATAGCATAATTTTAACTGTTTATGTGAAACTAGGGAGATTCAGCAGACCAGTAGCCTTTCCTTTTGGGGATAAGCTAGTTTTCAGAAATTGTTTGTAACTCTCATAAAAATGTGCCACCTGGTGGTATTTAGACTACTAGATACCAAAGGGGTTTATGGATGGTTATTTTTAAATTCATGGCCTAAAATTCCAACTGCATTCCGCCATGTCCTTTTAGTTATATTCTTTTTTTCATTGCTCTCATCTCAGTTCTGCATAAAGCACTGACCTGTGATTCTTGCCCATCTCCACGCACATCCAGCTCAATAATCTGGTGACATATTGGGCACACCCTGGGAGCTTACCGATGGTATCCTGTCTGTAATTTCAGTGCTAAATATAGTTTAGCAATGATGCTGATAAAAAAGCCAGAGTACATCTAAGTCTAAAGCATAAATACCAGGTAGTCTTTGCATCCTTGGTTTTTCATTCTGTTCTAATACATACAGACCTTTAGATTTGGATTTCAACCTCTATTAGCATGTAACTGATGATGAGTCTGGAAAGGTATGTTGAGGACAGTTTGTTGAGGGAACTGTTTCAGTAAAGACAAGTAGTACCAGACAACTGGCATTATGGAGCAAAGCCTGAAGGGAAAAAGAATTAATCCTGAAAGGCCTTCTGGAAGAATGGCAGGATCAGACAACTATTTTCAAAAGAATATATTGGCCACAATCAAGAGAAATGTATATCTGGGTAGGGAAATACATGCAGGCATCACCTGATTTTCCAGACTGATTTCCTCATTCCAACCATATTCCATAAGCAAACTGAACTACTGACTTCCTGGAAAATGTCATACTCCTCAGGTCTCAATACCTTGACACATATTGTTTCCTTTCTTAGACTATTCTTCCTTTCACTTATCCCTTGACAGGCTCCTTCAAAACTAAACATCTCCTCTCTGAAGCCTGGTGCGACATAAAATATAGGGTTGAATATCTCTGATTTTTAGATCATCAAATGTGTGGATGATAGAACAATTATTTTTTTTTGATAGAACAATTACTTTAAACAGGAAGTCATAAAAGATAAGGTAAGAAGCATAATCAGTTTTGAATTTTGAATGGAAGGGAAGGAGAGAGCTGAGGTTAATTTTGAAAGGGTGGAGATAAAGGTAATAGCAGCCTAAAAATCTGAAGAAAAGTCAATGAGATACAGATTTGGAGTCAATGACATAACCAGTATCCAAAGCCAAGAATGTTAAGACTGCCAGGGAAAGTATGAAAATGAGAAAAAAGGACAGACCTCTGGGAACTCCTAGCACTGGAATACAGGAGGTGAAAGAACAGACAGGAGAGCCATCGCAGAATTCAAGGCTAAGACTTGAATGCAATGAGCTAACGGTGGATGCCAGTGAGAGTTCAATAAGGTGAGATGTAGGTGACAGCATTTTCAGAGGAATGGCAGGATGACAATTATACCACAGTGAGATAATGAATGACCAGGGCTGAGAAAATCCAGACAAGAAACAGATTATTCAAGAAGCTTAACTGTAAAGTGGAGGAAAGAGACAGGAGCTAGCTAGAGGGTAGAGGGAAGTTAAGAAGGCTGTTTTGTTTTTGCTTGTAAGAGCTGAGGGACTTAGGACATGTTTGTGAGCTAAGGGGCACAAGTAACTGGATGTGGGAATAAGGGCTATGATAAGGGTCCTGGTGAGATGGACAGGATAGAATGGATCCAAGGATCGGCCAAACACCAACCAGATGAAGATCTGATTCCATGAATTTCATAGCACAGACCTCATACACTGTCTTTCATTATGGCTTAAAATCAAACTGCATTTTCAGCAATTCATATTTGATGATGGGGAAAACACACATCAGCTACACCGATTAGAAACGATCCTACAGAGCTCTGCCCAAATTATCCCAGAAATATTGTATTAAGGTACAACCACAGAGTCAATACCCTCAGTTGTTGCTTTTTTCTCCTCTTGCATATGGTCCAAATATCCACTGGCCCCTCAGCCCTGTTAACTGCCACACATCCCAGGATGCATGCTACCAGAGAATGCTGCACCGTCCCACCTGTAAGCATTGTACTTGTGGATTGCCTGGTTCACGTTCTTCTCAAAGTTTGCGAGTTCTGCAAAGGCAACAAGAGGCTCGGGTCAACAAGAACCACGAGTAAACAAACGAAAACTGAGTTTTCCAGAAGGGGATGTAACAACTTCTTAAGGGACAGTGACCCTACGCTTCTACACGGGCCAGGCCAAAGACAGCCCAGTGACACAGGAGTCCCCTGGAGGACTGACATTCAGCCACCAGCAATGGGAGCTGAGGGAAGATCCGTACGGAAGACTACCCGCTGCAAGGGGCCAGACCCATCCACAGGGCTGTGGGGACGGGAGAGAAGGAAGGGAAGGCAGTGAGGTAGGAAGAAAGGAGAAGAAAGCCAGCGGCGCCTGGCGCGGCGCTAACCTGTGAGCATGTCCGTGATTCCCCCGTTGAGCGTCTCCTGTGGCGCCTTCCGTTTGCTCATGGTGGCCTGCACCCGAGGACCGCAGAGTGCTCAAAGCCGCGGACTGGCCCCCTCTCCCAGCTTTAAGGAGGGGCCGGGACTTGGAGAGGGGGGCAGGACCAACCCAGCCCTGGCAAAGCCAGCGCGACCTACTGAACAATGGCTGCCTCTGACAGGGGGCGCGGTGCGCGGCGCGCGTGGTGACGTCACGCGCTGGGGGCGGTGCCGGGGCGGGGCTCTCGCGGCTCTTGCTGGGTGCGAGAGAGACGGGAACCACCCGGCGCAGGAGATCTGAGAGAGAAAGCTGGGCGAGATGGTTGGTTTCGTAACGGGGTTTCCGTGGGAAGACCTGGATTCTTAACAAGACAATGTCTGTTTTCCCAGTACGTTTCTCTGGAATCCTCTCCCCAGAAGGGGAAAACTAAGGAGTCCGACTTTGTGAAGTCAACTCAGGTAGTCGGGTGGGAGATAGCATACCGAGGATACTTTTGTGCACATATTGTATGTGCACAATAATAGTTATTGAATGCACGAGGATAAGAGGCAAACACCGGCATCATACTTACTTGTGAAAACTTTCAGTAAGAATATGGTACCAGTGCACTGCAGTGGAGTTCCCTACTAGAGAGCAGGCGGGAACCTAGAATAAAATACGCCGTATTATAGGGAAGCCTCCTATAGTAAACTTTTAACAGATATGCCCGCCAATGTCAGAGTATTTTATTTCTTATTTCCCTGCCTTTTGCAGTAGGGGCTAAAGAGAAAACAGTAGGATGCGGAGAAGTGCTTAACCTAGATAATGAGCAATGAAAATGTCATTAAAACATAATGACCTGGACACCTGGCTCAGTCGGTGGAGCATGCTACTCTTGATCTTGGGGTTGTGGGTTGCCACTCTTGATCTTGAGATTGTGGGTTGGAGCACCAAGTTGGGTGTAGAGAGTACTTAAAAATAAAATCTTAATGGGAGCCTGGGAGGCTCGGTTAAGCGCCAGACTTTGGTTCAGGACATAATCTCATGGTTTGTGAGTTAGAGCCCCACATAGGGCTCTCTGCTGTCATCGAGGAACCCGCTTTGGTTCCTCCGTCCCTTCCTCACTTGCATTGTCTCTTCCTCTCCCTCTCTCTCTCAAAAATGAACATTTAAAAAAATAAATAAAATCTTGAAAAAAAAAACCAACCATGATGACCTGTATCTGAGAAATTTACAGTTCTGCTTGAAAAACGGATATGTGACATCAATATTTTCACAGGTGTTTCTCTTGGGTTCATACTGAATTGCCAATTCCCGGCAATTGCTTTGTATGTAAATAAAATGAAAAGCTTATTACAAAATAATACATGGATGCTGTAGAAATATTTGAAAATGTATAAATGGAGAAAAGAAAATAAACAATTATCTCACCATCCAGCTTAACCACGATTAATTTTTTAGAACATACTTCTTGTATTATAATCTAGTCCTTTAAAAATTACCATTATTTCAGACACTCAGATCAATGGAATAGAAGAGAGAACCCAGAAATGGACCCACAAACATATGGCCAACTAATCTTTGACAAAGCAGGAAAGAATATCCAGTGGAATAAAGACAGTCTCTTCAGCAAGTGGTGCTTGGAAAACTGGACAGCAACATGCAGAAGAATGAACCTGGACCACTTTCTTACACCATATACAAAAATAAACTCAAAATGGATGAAAGACCTCAATGTAAGACAGGAAACCATCAAAATCCTCGAGGAGAAAGCAGGCAAAACCCTCTTTGATCTTGCCCGCAGCAACTTCTTACTCACACGTCTCTCTCTGGAGGCAAGGGAAACAAAAGCAAAAATGAACTATTGGGACTTCATCAAAATAAAAAGCTTCTGCACAGTGAAGGAAACAATCAGCAAAACTAAAAGGCAACCGATAGAATGGGAGAAGATATTTGCAAATGATATATCAGATAAAGGGTTAGTATCCAAAATCTATAAATAACTTATCAAACTCAACACCCAAAAAACAAAGAATCCAGTGAAGAAATGGGCAAAAGACATGAATAGACACTTCTCCAACTGACACATGAGATGGCTAACTGACACATGAGAAAATGCTCAACATCACTTATCATCAGGGAAATACAAATTAAAAGCACAATGAGGTACCACCTTACACCTGTCAGAATGGCTAACATTAACAACTCAGGCAGCAATAGATGTTGGCAAGGATGCAGAGAAAGGATCTCTTTTGCATTGTTGGTAGGAACGCAAGCTGGTGCAGCCACTCTGGAAAACAGTATGGAGGTTCCTCAAAAAACTAAAAATAGGGGCGCCTGTCAGTTAAGCGTCCGACTTCAGCTCAGGTCACGATCTCACGGACCGTGAGTTTGAGCCCTGCGTCGGGCTCTGGGCTGATGGCTCAGAGCCTGGAGCCTGCTTCTAGTTCTGTGTCTCCCTCTCTCTCTGCCCCTCCCCCGTTCATGCTCTTTCTCTCTCTGTCTCAAAAATAAATAAACGTTAAAAAAAATGTTTAAAAAACCTAAAAATAGAACCCTACAACCCAGCAATTGCACTACTAGGCATTTATCCAAGGGATACAGGTGTGCTGTTTCAAAGGGACACATGCACCCTCATGTTTATAGCAGCACTATCCACAATAGCCCAAGTATGGAAAGAGCCCAAATGTCCATCGATGGATGAATGGATAAAGAAGATGTGGTATATATATATACAATGAAGTATTACTCAGCAATCAAAAAGAATGAAATCTTGCCATTTGCAACTACGTGGATGGAACTGGAAGGTATTATGCTAAGTGAAAATAGAGAAAGACAAAAATCATATGACTTCACTCATATGAGGACTTTAAGAGACAAAACATGAACATAAGGGAAGGGAAACAAAGATAATATAAAAACAGGGAGGGGGACAAAACAGAAGAGACTCATAAATATGGAGAACAAACTGAGGGTTGTTGGAGGGGTTGTGGGAGGGGGGAATGGGCTAAATGGGTAAGGGGCATTAAGGAATCTACTCCCGAAATCATTGCTTCACTATATGCTAACTAATTTGGATGTAAATTTTAAAAAATAAAAAATAAAGTTAAAAAAATTACCATTATTTTTTAAATTATTTTTTAATGTTTATTTTTGAGAGAGAGAGAGAGCAAGTGGGGTAGGAACAGAGAGAGAGAGGGAGACACAGAATCCGAAGCAGGCTCCAGGCTCTGAGCCATCAGCACAAAGCCTGATGTGGGACTCGAACTCACAAACCTCGAGATCATGACCTGAGCTGAAGTCAGAGGCTTACCCAACTGAACCACCCAGGTGCCCCACCATTATTTTTCAATAATGGAATAATGCTTTAGATACAAGTAATTTCCTTGAATAGCAAGGTTGTAGTTGTTTGTTTCTTCATAATATTAGTGTATATCTTAAATTATCCTTATTGGATATTTGTGTTTCTTTTATGAATTTCCTATCTATATATCCTTTGTTCACTTTTCTATTGGGATAGTTGTCCATTATTAATTTGTTAGCTCTTTTATATATATAAATATTAATCTTTTTGTATATTATATTTGTATGTTATTTGTAAATGTTTGTATTTTCCCAACTTGTCCCTTGCCTTCTTTTTTAAGTTTATTTATTTATTTTGAGAGAGAGAGAATGCATGAGTAGGGGAGAGGCAGAGAGAGAGGGAGAGAGAATTTTAAGCAGGCTCCACACTGTCAGTGCAGAGCCTGATTCAAGGCTCCAACTCCCAGACCGCGAGATCATGACCTAAGCCAAAATCAAGAGTGGATGCTTAACTGACTGAGCCACCCAGGTGCCCCTCTCTCTTCCCTTTATAACATAACTTCTTAGCACCTTGATTACCACCTTTATTTAGATATATGAGTCATCTTAGTATTTTTCTCTGTTCAGCTTTTTTCCCATCCAGTTCCTATTCCAGGCTATATTCATATTATTTTGTTCTGAAAAATGATCATCCCTCATTAAATAAAAAAGTTTTTATTCGACTTTGAATAATGACAGTTGCAACTTTAGGGAACTGTGGGATCATTTTTTATATAAGTATTATGAGCATTTTACAGGAGTATTATACCATTTTTATATGAGTATAAAATACTCATTTTATACGAGGATTCTACTTTTTAAAAATCAATGCCAGAGAATCCAAGGAAAGTGGTCATCTCTCCTCATCTTCTTGGACCATTTGATCTACTTTGTAACATTTGATCTACTTTGACTACTCTCTTCTTGAAATGATTTGTTTTAGATTGGCTTCTGAGACAGCACATGCCTTGGGTGTTCCTTCTTCCTTCATAGCCACTCCTTCTCAAGTTTTTGTTCTGCTTTTTTGTTCTTATTCCCAGTTCCTCCTCCACTCTCCAGCCTTTATAGGAAAGTGCCTCAGGCCTTTCTCCTCTAACCAGCTTTTCCACTTTGTCCAGTCTCACCTTTTAAAATGCCATGCCAGCTCAAAGACTCCTAAATTTATATTTCTAGCCCTGACCTCTCTCTTGAGTTCCAGTCTCATATATCAAACTTCCAGCTGGATGTCTCTAGTTATTCATAATAAGCATCTCACAAATACATGTCTTAAAGAACTCTTGAATTTTTGCTCCACTAACTTCTTAACTTTTCCCCAGTTTAGTTAATGACATTTTAATCCACCCTGCCATCAGGCAAAACCCTAGGAACCATTCTTAATGGCTCTTTTCATATCCCACATCCAATCTGTCAAGTCTTGCCTGTTCTGTCTCCAGAATATGTGCTCTGAATTGGATGGCCACTCACCACCTCTACTGCCACTACTCTAATCCAGTCTACCACGATCTGCCTCCCCGATTGCTGCCATAGTCTCCAGAGTGGGCTTCCTTGTTTTGCTCTTATCCCCTGAAGGCCATTCTCCAAATAGGACAAAGGTAGGGGCACCTGGGTGGCTCAGTTGGTTAAGCATCTAACTTCAACTCAGGTCATGATCTCACGGTTCTTGAGTTCAAGCCCTGTGCCAGGCTCTGAGCTGGAGCCTAGTTCAGATTCTGCATCTTGATCTCTCTCTGCCTCTTGCCCACTCATGCTCTGTCTCTCTCTCTCAAAAATAAATAAACATTAAAAAATTTTTTTAAAAAGGACAAAAGTAGTCTTTTGAAAATGTATACATATATGTTATTCATTTGCTTAAATACCCTCTCATTGCACTTAGAATAAATTCCAAATTCCTCCCCAGGGCCTGCAAGGTCTAATGTGATC
Source organism: Panthera uncia (assembly GCF_023721935.1). Classification (NCBI taxonomy): domain Eukaryota; kingdom Metazoa; phylum Chordata; class Mammalia; order Carnivora; family Felidae; genus Panthera; species Panthera uncia. Next base: position 161,150,471 of record NC_064811.1, on the reverse strand, counting down.
TACCTCCTTTCAACTCTTTTACTCCAGTTCTTGCCACTTTTCCCTTTGTTAGTTCACACATGTCGTTATGTAGCACACACATGTACCTGCTTCAGGGTTCTTTTCTCATTGTTCAGGGCTTTGCCTGGCTGCCTTCGCATCGTTCCAGTCTCAGCCAGGTAGTCACATCGCTGTCACATTCCTGAGCAACAACACCCACGCCCTCTCTATTACTGTGGAATTACTCCACTCCATGAAAATGATTGGAAACTTACACATGTGTTATTTGCCTACTTCCTACTCCCTGCTCTATTTTTTCCTCCCCTAATGTGAATTGTAAGCTCCATCACAGTAGGACTTAATTTTTGTTTGCCGCAGAGTAGGTAATAAACATGTACTGAATGAATATCCTAAATTGCAATTTTGCTTAAATATCAAATATTTTAAATTACAGAAGAGATTGACACATCATGATGTAGGGGGACTGAGGGGTTTCCTGGGATGCAGAATTTTCAGGGCTCAAACCCAGAAAGTTCTGAACAAACTGAAACAAGTTGATTACACTGACATGTTACCCTTAGATATGTCACTAACAAAACCTAATTTGGAAAAAACACTGAGCACTGTTTAAGGGCTCCTAACTGGATAACTTTTTTTCTAGGTAAACTTTTATTGAATCAGATTCAGCATAGTAGGGGAAAAGGAGTAAGAGGGATTAAAAGATTAAAAGCCATATAACTTGTGAAAACTGCAAAGATTCACACAATTTCAAAGGAGTGAGCCAAAGTTGGTTGGGGGTGATAGAGTAAATCAAATGATAAAAGTCCTCAAATTTCCACACAGAAATAACGTTTTGGCTTTTACAAAAAAAAAAAAAAAAAAAAAAAAAAAAAAAAAAAAAACTAAAAATACCCCAACATTCTCTACCTTAGAAGTTACAAGCCTGGGAAAATGAGAACTGCCTTGAGTGATGATATTTTGGAAATATGAACTGTCAGTTTTCTCTTCCCTTCTACCCATCCCAAGCAAATACTTTTACTTGTTTCATTTCCTCAGCATAAAGAAGAGACAGAACTGAAAGCCCCTAGTCTCTCATTTCAGGATTCCAAAAACCTAAACCCTTTAAAGAGATAGTGCTAAGCACTTCTGACAAAATATGTACGAGATAGAAAGTGCTCATTCATGCAACATACCTTTATTGAACACCTGTCAAGTGCCAAGCCCTGCTTTGGGTGCTGTGTATATAGCAATCAACAGACCAAGTCCCATCTTGTGAAGCTTTTTAATGGGGGTGTGGAAGGACAAATAAATACATTTGGTGGTGATAGTGGCATAAAAACAGATAAGTCAAGATAACAAAGTTACACAGGGAAGTCCTTGGGTGGTGGGATAGGAGATGGGTACCAGTATAGAGAGGATGTCCTATAAAGGCCTCTGATAAGGCTACATTATGAACAGAAATGTAAAGGAAAAGGAAAGGAGCCATGAGGGTATCTGGGGGAGAATGTGATCCAGGCAGAGGGAAAAGCAGTTGTAGGCTCTAAGGCTGAAACTAAAAAGTTCTAGGCAAGTTGATACAAAGTATGTGACCATTTTAACATATGCTGATACCAACAAAACCTAATTTGAAATGAAACCTTTTTCTTTCATTAAGGATAAACAATGAAGATAGTGTGGGTGGTACAGTGTGAGCAAAGATAAGAGTGACAGATAATGGTACCAGAGGAGCGTGCAGCATGTGCAGGGGATAGAGAAGTGGCCAGAGTAGTGGCAGCAAAGTAAAAGTAGAAAGTGAGGTCAGAGTAGCAGCAGGGAGCAGGGGCCAGATCATGGGCCATTGTAAGAAATTTGGATTTTACTCCAAGTGAGGTGGGAACCTTTGGAGTTGGGTTTTAAGCACAGGAGTGATTTGATCTGGTATAGATTTTAAAAGACTTATCCTGGAAGATTAGGAGAGGAAGCACATGACACAAGCAGGGAGACTGATTAGGAAGCTAAGGCAATAATCCAGGCAAGAGGTGATGGCAGTTTGGGCCGGAGTAATGCTGAAGGAAATGGTAAGTATTCACGTTCTGGATATATTCCAAAAGTTGAACCAACAGGATTCATTGGATGAATTGGATGTAGGGTGTGAAAAAACAGAGAGTAGTTGGGGTGAATCCATGGTTATTCAACTGAGTAACTGGAAGAATGGGGCTGTCATTTAAGGAGATTAGGAAGACAGTGAAGAACAAGTCTGGTAAGGAAAAATCAGGAGTTGACTTTTGGAAGTGAGACGTATATCCAGCTGACAGTGCTGAAGAGGCAGTTGGATACATTATCTTGAGGTTCAGGAGAGGGGTCTGAGCTGGAGGTGTAATTTTGAAACCATCAGCATCTGTATGATATTTAAAACCATGAAGCAGGATTCAATCACTTTGGGAATAAGAGATTAGAGAAGAGAACTGTTAATGTGTGTGTGTTGGTGAGGGGGGCAGGTACTAGTTTAGAGGTCAGGAAGATGTCCCAGAATTAGTCAAGAAACAGGAAGAGCCACCAGTGAGGATGAACGGGATTCGATTAGGTAAGGCATGTAAAAAACTCTTCCCAAAGGAGAAATAATGTGGTATATATCAGGAAAATAGAGTACTGCACAGAAGTTGGTGGAGTATGAGGTTAGAAATAAAGACGAGTGTCAATGTGTGCCAGCCTGTGGAGACTAGACATTAGTCTTTGGGTGCTGTAGGGTCACAGAAGGTTTCAAGTAGCATTTTCCAATTTTTATTCTAACAGTACTATAGAGGATGAATTTTTGATAAGTGGGAGATGTTAGAAAGCAGGGAGACTATTTAAGAACCTAAGGCAGGAGACAGAGAGGAAAATGTTTTTAAACTTAAGAGGTGAAAAACAGGTGGGTCCTGGATGAGAGGAGTGAGGAATAGTCTAGGACGATCACTAATCTCTGCCTTATAGGACTTAGTAGATGACAGTGTCATTACCTGAAATAAAAAATATACAAGTAACAGGTTTGGGGGTGGGGGGTGGGGGAGAATAAATTCAGTATTTTTGAAGTATTTAGATATGTTTACCACAGGTAAATGTACAAATTTGAAGTTTGGGGATAAAAATGTAGCCATCAACATAAAGATGATAGGTAAGACCATGAACATCAACCATTGAAAAAGTCAAGATTTACCGTCAAGTGCATAGAACACACATTCTGAGTGTCCATGAGAAAAGTATAGGCCCATTTCAAATATAAAAATAAATATAGAAATCTCAAAATATTAAGTAACTGAATTTAAAAACAATTATAGAGCAGTGAAACTATTCTGTATGATACTATAATGGTGGATACATGCCATTATACATTTGTCCAAGCCCATAGAATGTACATCACCAAAGGTGAAGTCTAACGTAAACTATGGACTCTAGATGATAATGAAGTGTCAATGTAGGTTTATCAATTGTAACAAATGTTATCACTCTGGTGGGGGATGTCCATGGTGGGGGAGGCAGTGCACGTGTGAGTGCAAAGGGTATATGGGACATTTCTGTACCTTCAACTCAATTTTGCTGTAAACCTAAAACTGGTTTAAAAAAATAAAGTCTATTGGGGTGTCTGGGTGGCTCAGTCGGTTGGGCATCCAACTTCGGCTGAGGTCATGATCTCACAGCTTGTGAGTCTGAGCTCTGCATTGGGCTCTGTGCTGACAGCTCAGAGCCTGGAGCGTGCTTCGGATTCCCTCTCTCTCTGCCCCTCTCCTGCTAGTGATCTGTCTCTCTTTTCTCTAAAAAATAAATAAACATTAAAAAAAAAGTCTATTTAAAAAATTGTGGGCAAATAGAGTTTATTCTACCAATGCAAGATCAGTTTAACATCAGAAAAATCTAACAATATTTTTTATTTTAACAGATTCCTCACAGTAACAAGTGAGAGGAAAAAGTACACCACATGATTGTCTCAATATACAGACAAAAAGCACTTGATAAAGTTCAAGCCAATTTGTGATTTTATTTTATTTATTTTGTTAAAGTAGTCTCTACAGCCAACATGGGGCTTGAACTCATGACCCAGAGATCAAGAGTCACATGCTCTTCCGACTGACCCAGTCAGGTGCCCCTCATTTTGTGATTTTACATTTTTTAAAAAAAAATTTTTTTTAACGTTTATTTATTTTTGAGACAGAGAGAGACAGAGCATGAACGGGGGAGGGTCAGAGAGAGGGAGACACAGAATCTGAAACAGGCTCCAGGCTCCGAGCTGTCAGCACAGAGCCCGACGCGGGGCTTGAACTCACGGACCGTGAGATCATGACCTGAGCCGAAGTCAGCTGCTTAACCGACTGAGCCACCCAGGCGCCCCTCATTTTGTGATTTTAAAAGGACTCAGAAAACTGGAATAGTAGAAAATATCCTTAACTTGATAAAGATTCTGCCAGAAGCCCACAGTAAACATAATTGTTGACAGAGAAATTTTAGTCTCAAAAGAGGGCAAGGATGTCCACTCTCATCACAATTGTGCAAACAGTAAAGGTATTAGTACTAGAAAAAACAAAACCATAATTATGTGCAGCTAAGCATAATTCTTATACAGAATAAAACAATAGAATTAAGATAAACTGTTGAAACTAATAAAAGTTCAGTAAGATTCCCAGATACATGGTTGACTTACCAACATTAATTCTCTGTTGGCAACAACAAAAAAGAAATTGTAGAAATAAAACATATTGAAAAATGACTTAAGTGGCAATATATGAAATTCAAGGAGCCAAAACTAATCTATGGTGACAGAGGTCAAAATACTTGTCCTCTTTGATGATAAGGGTAATTGGCTGGGAGGGAAGATCCAAAAGGTATAAGTAAATGACACGAGCTAGTGTCTCAGACCCCTCAACAACTGTCTGATGTTGCTTTGTTTCCTCTCTCTAAAGCCATGTCTGTGGCATGTTAAGGATATGCATTATGGCAGGTTGACTAAAGAAGAGAAACTGTCGCCTGGTTTACAGGTGGCTCTACATGACATGCTGGTGCCACCTGAAAGTAAATAGCTGCAGTAACACAGCTCCACTCAGGGGTAGCACTGAAGCACAGTAGTGAAGGAAAGTCCTCTTGGTGTGCAGAATTTTGAACCATACAGTTTTTGTCCCCTTTGTCTGGAATAAGAGATGGCCAGATTCATGAACTGTTTCTGATGGATTGCCTGAATGCTCAAGGACTTGCAGAGTACAGTATTCAAAGATTGCTGGTTAGGAAGTCCAGAGAAGAGACATGTGGATAAACCTCTCAGAATGGACATAGACTGAAGATATTTGTGTCTCATGTGAATGCTTACCAAAGGACATCCACTGTACAGGAGGCTCCTGATAATAAGGCTGGCAAAATTACATGGTGAGTGGATGCCAGGCTTTTTGCCCCATCATCTCATAGTTTACTCAATAGGGCATGAACACAGTAGCCATGGTGACAGGGTTGGAGGCTATCATCCATTACAAGTTCAACAATGTATACTTCCTCTACCTGCCAACAGAGACTAACACTATCCCCCAATCTGACACAATTGCCCAGGAAACAAGGCAGCCAAATAAGGGTAGTTTGATTATATTGGAAGGAGCAGATGTTTATCCTCATCATTTCCTGCTGGAATACATACATATTTGGGACATGGATTTGCCTTCTCTGTCTGCTTCTGCTTGCACCACCGTCTGTGGGCTCACAGAACTGCAATCCCTAAAGCATTCTGATCAAAGAACTCATTTCATAGCAAAGGAAGTGCAGCCACATACCCTATCATCCAGAAGTGGCTGGGATAACTAAAATTGGAATAGCTTAATGAAGACATGGTTACAGTATCAGTTGGGACACAACATCCCAAAAAGATGGGGTTCTGTCTTACAGGATGCAGTCTCTACATTGAATCAGAAATCATTATATGATGCTATCTCCCCATAATGATAATACACAGGTCTGGGATTCAAAGGATAAAAGTAGGGGGGTGCCTGGGTGGCTCAGTTGGTTAAGCATCTGACTTCGGCTCAGGTCATGATCTTAGACTTCATGGGTTCGAGCCTCGCATCAGGCTCTGTGCTGACAGCTCAGAGTCTGGAGCCTGTTTTATATTCTGTGTGTGTGTCTCTCTCTCTGCCCCTCCCTTGCCCCCCTCCCCTGCTCTCTCTCAAAAAATAAACATTAAAAAAAGGGGGTGACAGTAGGAGTGACTTCTCTCACTACATATACAAACCCCACTTGCAAAATTTTGGCTTCCCACACTGGCAATCTTGAGCTTTGCTTGTCTGGAGGTCTTAGTGATCAAGGGATGCAGGGTGGAGGGTGGATACTTCAACCAGTAGCACCACAATGATTCCATTGAATTGGGACAGGAAGTTGCCACCTGGCCATTTTGGGTTCCTATGCCACTGAGCCAAAAGGCCAAAAAAGAGTTTACTACTGATTAGAAAGATTGACCTTGATTGCCAAGGAGAAACTGAGTTTCTGCTACACAATCAGGGCAATGAGGGCTACGCCTGAAACCAGGGGGTTTTCTGGGGCTTCGCTTGGCATATTCATGTGCAATCGTTAAGATTAATGCAAAATTATAGCAAAAACAAAAAAAGTCTGTACAATTTTGGACTTGGATCCTTTAGGGATGAAAATTTGTATCACTACACCTGAAAAAGAATCCTGACTAGCTGAGCCTGTGGCTGAGGGCAGGGGACATATGAATGGGTAGTGGGAAGATAAACCTGTAGCTCTCAGTTACAGGCGCATGGGAGACACAGATCACTTACCGAAACAAGCACGGCAGTGACTTTGTGTATTTTCTTTCCATTTATTATATATGTGCTTATTTGCATATGCTATCCATTTTCTTCTCTCCCCTTCTTCCCAATGTTATTTCATATGCAGGTTGTTGAAGATAAACTTTACAACTTAGTGTGACTGAATCTGGGGAGTAATTCATATGGCTAGTGATGGATACAGTGACTGTTGGGCTTGTGCACCTTTTGAGTGGGGGAGAAAAGGGGAAACATTTTCATTTCTATGAAGGGTAGCTGTATCTTGTTGGGTGGAAACAGAGTTGCTTAGTTGCTGCATGGAAGTTTAAATGTATGGAGAAGGATGCATACGGAAGCTGAGTAGTCACAGGGGTGGACTGTGCTGATTACCGATCTATTGCCTCTTAATTCCAAATCCATCCTTCATTGTCTTTTTTTTTTTTATACTGGAACATCTCTCCCTTGCCACCTGGCACAATTTTAAACTTTGCCACAGGGAACACTGGAAGGACACTGGTGGGATCCTATGGGCAGCTCCTAAAGTGTGTGGAACCAGCAGGAAGATTCCCCTGGCACCCTACAGGTGTTGTGCCCCTCCCGTTGGCAGTTTCTCAGTGAGTTGTGGGGTGCAGTTCCTCCCAATGGACAGCTGCTCCCCACCCTACGCTGTGCCAGAGAGCAGTTTCCTAAGTCTGCCAACTCGGGGCCTCTGGAAACTTCTCCATCATGCAGTGGCAGGCCACGCCACACCCTCTCTGATGATGTCTGGCTTTCAGCCTTGGGGATGGGGTGGGACTTCTGTAGCCATTGGGGTAGTGGCTATTCTTTTCTAGCTATTCCTGCATTCTTAGTTATCTTTACCCGTTAGAAGCCAATTCCCTGTTAAATGAAACTTTCCTTGTTGAAATTGCTGTGTAGTTTCATTCCCTTGACTGGATCCTGAATGAAAGAATTATGAAAGTGGTATTGTAGTTATGTTGAAATCACAACAAGAAAAGGGTTAAGCTTTTAGAGGTACATAATGAAATCCATATGGGTGAAATGTTACGATGGCTGAGATTTTCTTCATTCATAAAACAGCTGGTGAGGAAATAATATGATTGACCATGCATGGATAAATTTGAATCTGGGCGATTAGAATATAGAACTTTACTACATGATTTTGTCTGTATTTGTATATTTGTCAAATCTCCATAATAAATAAGTTTTTAAAAACCTCTGAACATCCTGACGTTAGTGCACAGGAATTTGTGCAGGAGCACAACACCCCATGGGGGCCATCATTCCAACAAACCGGGAGGCAGTGAGACTTCTGCCCACTCCTACAGCCCCTCCAGGATGAAGAGTCGCTTTTGGGAGACCTCTTGGCCCTCTCAAGAAGGTCAGATTTAATTTAACCTTATTAAACCGCTCCATGCCTCTGTTTCCTCATGGACGAAATGAAGATAATGATAGCACTTACTTCATTAGGATTGTGAGGACTATAGAAGACTATATATATATATTTTAACAATCTTAAACCCACTAAATTGTAAGAAAGGCCATAATTTTATGTACTGCTAAGAAAAAAATGCTATCAATTAAACTATGGCACAATGTCTTAACTATAATCCTGGATGAGAAATGGATTAGTCACACACAAAGCCTCTTGTTGCTTTGAATTTTTCCAGCTATTCTGAGGGATTTGGCAATTTCTCTTGCCTTCAGTGGCATTGCTGGACATGTGATAAGCAGTCCTTTTGCTCGTATTTCAGTGACAAATAGACAGCCTCACCTACCCATAGGTATATTCTTGTCTTAGAACCCCTAAGAATGTGGCTGTTACTTTGAAACGAATTATCGTCATATCTCCTCAAGAAGTATTCATTTGACCATGTCAGATTTATGCTCACTGCTGTTTTTATGCCTTTCTGGGTACACGGTAAATTTCTCAAATCAAACCAAAAGGGAAATCTTTCTGAAGAGATTTTAAAAGGCAATTCAACTCCACATGGGTGATACCAAAGGGATACAGCTCCGCAGAGACAGCTAGGACCAAGTTCCCACAAGTAAATGACAACAGACACAACTGCCACCTGACCCCTTTATCTGTGACATGCCACACATTCAAAGACATATCCCACTGAGAAAAAAATGTGCTTTCTAGAGTTGATGAAACGTGTATTTCAAGTAAAGTTATTTCATTGCCTGGCAGATACTAGCCAATCCATAAATGCTGGTTCTGTTCCAAATGCAGCTTTTAAAGACTGTGTTTTTCTTCTAAAACTGCTCTGTCCGATACAGGAGCCACTTGTCACATGTGGCCATGAACATTTAAAATGAAATCCAATAAAAAGTATAAAGTAAAAATTCAGTTCCTTAGTTGTGCTCACCACTCACGTGTCATTAGTAGCTACCTACCTACTGGCCGTTGCAGATGAGAACATTTTCATCATCACACAACGTTCTACTGAACAACACTTTTCTAGGAAATTCTATCAATGGGGACATCAAATTGTATGCCATAATAGCTTTGTTTTCAAAATTTTTGAATTTCACGTAAATTGGAGTCAAGATGACATGAAGGGAAAAGGAGTTGCTACCTTATATTTATTAATCAGAATGGGTCCAGAAGCAAAGGATAGAGATAAAACCAGCACTCCGCTGACTAGTAAATAGAGTATTGTCAATTTGTACTAAGCACTTATATACATAGAATATGTTACTAAATGTTCATATCACTCACATTCTCTACACTCTTTCCATTTCCACCAGTACCTTCCATTCGTGCTATTTACCTTTAATATAATTATTTATGTGTTAAGGCTTAAATATGCCATTTAATTTTTTGTTTCCTGCTTATTCTTGGTGCTTTTTCTGTTTTCTTTTTCCTGCTTTCCTTAACGTTATGTAAACATTTTTAAAACTTTCACTTTGAGGGGCGCCTGGGTGGCTTAATCAGTTAAGCATCTGACTCTTGATTTTGGTTCACATCATGATCTCAAGGTTCGTGAGTTTGAGTCCTGTGTTGGGCCTGCTTGGGATTTTTCTCTCTCCTTCTCTCTGCCCCTTCCCATCCAGCATGCATGCTCTTTTTCTCAAAACAAATCAACTTTTAAAATGTTTTCATTTTGATTTATCTATAGTGTTTCCAAGTGTATATCTTTGTGTAGCTTTTTTTAGTGGTTGCTGTAGATATCATATTACATATGTAATCTTATCAGTTTACCTGATGCTTGAGTTTAAAGTGTCACTTTATGAATTCATTTTAAGTATAGAAAACTTGCCTCTCTTTATATCCCTTTACCCTTTTCTATTTATAATACATTTATCTTAAATATTTCCTCTCCATAGATTGGGAACCATATCAAATCATGTCATAATATTTGTTTCAACCATCAAACATAGTCTAGAAAACTCCAGAAAAGTAAAGTCTATTGTATTTATCCATATTTTTACTCCTTATTTAATTCTTCCTTCCTTTTTTTTCCCCCCAAATATTTATTTATTATAAGAAAGAGAGAGAGAGAGCACAAGCTGGGGAGGGACAGAAAGACTGGGGGAGAAAGAATTCCAAGCAGGTTCCACACTGTCAGTTAGAGCCTGACACAGGGCTTGAACTCATGAACCATGAGATCATGATCTGAGCCGAAATCAAGAGTCAGATGCTTAACTGACTCAGCCACGTAGGCACCCCTCTTCCTTCTTTTCTGAAGTTCCAAGAATCCTTCTTTTATCATGTTCTTTCTATTTAAAAAACTTCAGTTAGTCATTCTTTTAGGGCATGTCTATTGTCTACAAATTCTCTTTTCTTTCATTTGAGAATTTCATGACTTTGTCCTTCATTCAGATGACATTTTTGAGTGTACCTCTAGTATATTTTAGCTGGAAAAGGATTCGGGGTTGACCGTTCTTTTCTTTTAGCACTTGAAAAATATCATGTCATTTCTTCTGGCTTCCTTCATTTCTGATAAGAAATCCACTGTCATTCAAATAATTTCTACCACCTTATTCCCTCAAAAGTAAAATACATGTCTTGGAGATTTACACATTTTTTCCTTTGTTTTTAATTTTTAGAGGCTTGACTATATGTGTTTGTGTGGACTTCTTTCTTTGTGTCAGTTCATCTTGTTTGGGGTTTGCTCAGCTTGTTGAATATATAAGGTGTTTTATTTTTGTTTTTTGCCAAATTTGGGGAAGTTGCAGCTACTACTTTGACTACTTTTCAACCACACCCTCTTTCTTCTCTCCTCGTGGGATTTGAATGACATCAATATTAGCTCTTTTAGTACACTCCCACAGGCCTTTGAGGCTCTGTTGTTATGTTTCCCAATTTGTTTTCTCTGTTGTTTTGGTCGGGAAATTTTCGTTCTATCTTCAGGCTCACTGGTTTATTACTCTGCATTCTGCTGTTGACCCTACCCATTGACATTTTTACTTGTTACTGTCTTTTTCAGTTCTAAAATTTTCACTTTGTTCTTCCTCGCATCTTGTTTCTTTGCCGAGACTTTGTATTTTTTCATTTGTTTCAAGCAAGGTCATAAGTGTTTGAGGCATTTTTTTATGGTGATTGCTTTAAAACCCTCTTAGATGATTCTAAATTTTTGCCACCTCAGTGTCTTATCCTTTCTCAGTTGAGGTTTCCTGATTCTTGGTATGATGAGTGATTTTAGATTGAAATCTGGACATCAGAATTTCAGGTGATGAGACTCCGGATTTTATTTAATTCTTCTGTGTTAGCAGGTCTGCTCTGACATTATTCCAGCAGGGAAAGCAGAGTGCTGTCTCATTTCTATCAAGGGTGAGTGGAAGCCCAGGCTTCCCACTTGGCTTCTGCTGACACCTGAGTGGGAAGGGCTCTTCATTACTCCACCAATACCAACTTGGTTGGAAGGGGCAAGGTGCCTCCTTACTGTTCCCCATTCGGTCTCCATTTAACCCAGCGGGATGTTGGAAATGGGTGGCGGGGGGAGACGTTGTTACTGCTTAGCACCAGTGAAAGTCCCAGTTCCTCACCTGGTGAAGTTTAAGCTTCCTATCTGGTCTTTCTAGCAGAGGTAAGACATTTTTTTTTTTTTTTTTCTGTAGTGTTAACTGAAATTGAGTGGTTATTGTTTAAAAATTTTCTGTGTTCCTAGGCTGCCCCTGTCCTAGCTCTTTGACTAGTGTAATGGGTTGAACAGTGACCTCCCCCTGCCACCAAAGTAGGTTCATGACCTAATTCCCAGAACCTGTATTACCTTATATGGCAAAATATGTGATTAAGGATTTTGAGAAGAGGAGCTATCCCAAAGTATTGGAATGGGTCCTAAATCCAATGGGTCCTGTCTCTAGAGACAGGAGAGATTTGATAAATGGAAAAGGAGGCAATATAACTACTTATGCAGAAACTGGTCAGATGTACCGATAAGCCAAGGATCACCTAGAGCCAGCAGAAGCTGGAAGAGGAAAGGAACATGTCTCCCCTAGAAACCTTGAAGGGAGTGTAGCCACGCCAGCATCTTAATTTCTGACTTCTGGCCTCTAGAACTTTGAGAGAACAAAATTCTGGTGCTTTAAGCCCTGCAGTTTGTGGCCATCTGTTACAGCAGCCCTGGGAATCTAATACCGCTAGAGGGAGCCAGTCTCCTCAGTCGTGCCTCTGGGGTGGCTTCTCCAGCACCCGATTGGGGAGAGATGAGGCAAAAGCAAAGCCCACAGAACTCCCCACCACGTCCTTCCTCAGGTCCAAGGTCCCTAGATGGTCTGCTGGCTTCTACCTTTCAGAGTCTTCCTCTATTTGTTTATAGATAATGTTGACAGGTTTCAGCCATACTTAAAGGGAGGAATAGGGGAAAGTACATTTACCTTATCATTTTGGAAGGACAAGTCCTATCTCCCGGTTTTCACTTTTTTTAATCAATTAGCATATTCCAGTTAGTCTTTTCCTTTAATATAAAAAAAAAATGTTTTAAAGTTTATTTATTTATTTGGGGTGGGGGAAGACAGACAGGTAAAGAGAGAATCCGAAGCAGGTTCTGCACTGTCAGTGTGGAGCTGATGTGGGCCTCGAACTTACGAACCCGTGAGATCATGACCTGAGCCAAAACCAAGAGTTGCTTAACCCACTGAGCCACCCCGGAGCCCCTATGTTAGCCTTTTTAAACCATTGCTTTGGTGATGTCATTTTCTTGCTAAAATTCTTCAGTGAAGCTCATAACCCTTAGTCTCGCATTCATTCCCTCCCCAGTCTGGCTCCATCGCAGCCTCCTGTTCTGGTCTTATTTCCCACTATGTTCCTCACCAGTGTTTCCAAAATCATGCTGTATCAAATGTTACACTCACATGGGGGAAAAATGGCTCTGCTGTCAAAGGCATTTGGCAAACAGTAGATTTACACAGTTAAGCCAGTTTATTATTGTAGGACTCTCAGAAACTTTACTATGCCAGTGTACAATGGGAATCTCCAAGAGGCAATTAAAGCATGAAGCATTTCCTAAATGTACTTGGCCCTGAAACCCTTTGTACTGTTTCCATGGAAGCCAGTTTGTAAAATCCTCCTATTCCAACTTTCTTTTCTGACCAAACTCGCCTATTTGTGATCATCTAAACTCGTTTTGTTTTCCTGCTTTTAACATAAAGAACTTTTGTGAAGTGTCAAAGAAGCAGTGCTGTGCTAAGACAACATCAGATCCAGGCACTATTCAATTTTATAACATTTTCCATTAAGCTGGTTTTTGAGTTCCTAAGTCCTGACCATAAATATTGCCAAAAACAGGTTGTGGAACCCAGTATAAATGCTTGAGTCATGTTGCAAAATATAGAAACTATTTTTTAAATAAGTCAATTTAATAATACTGCTAGATGATATGAGAAACAGGCGCTCCCCCATCCCAGCACCACCGCACATAGATGTGTCTGAGCAGGGACAGGTGTGGGCACAGGGGTCAGCAGACTTGTGGTTGACAGAAACCCTTTTTTTCTTCCGTTCTTCTGCACAAGAGCTCATTCGCAGGTAGTCTCCGGGACCCGAAGGAAGGAAGCTGCTCTCTGACCTGGTGCTGGCAGGTCACTCTGTGGCTGAAAGGGCTACAGATGGGGAGAGCTGGCATTCACCTACGACCTTGCCAATGGGGGCACGACCACCAAAGTAGTGGGTAAAAGGGAAATTTTAGCAGCAGTGAAATGAAAAGAGGAAGAGAAAGGATGGGGCCATGCCAAGTCTACAATTTAAAAGTCTGTTTAGTTCCAAATCCAGATGAAACATTAGCTGTGAGGACAGGCGGATCAGGACCTCTGGAGATCAGGAGGGGTCAGGAGAGGGCAGGCTGACACCAAGCGTCCTCCACAGTTTGTCCTGAAAGAGTCATGTTAGACATTTGTCCAGTGATCTGTGGGGCAAAGTACTTTGAGAACTTTTTCCAGACCAGAGGAAGCAGCTGCAGTGGCTTGGTCTCCCTAAATGCTCATGCTTGGCATCAGTGTTTGCTGAGCCTCCAAGACGCAGACTTCCAGTGTGCAGACAAGTTGCTGGCGGTGCCTGCAGAGGACGCCAGCCCTGGCCCACGGTGAATGTCACAACTCCTGGGGAAGTGAGAAGATCTTTGCCTGGGTGCCGAAGACTGCTGGGACATCATGACAGCGGGGGCCACCATGGGAGGGCCTCGGGGCAGGCAGTCCCATCAGGTGGTCAAGGCCACCCACACAGTCAAGAGGCCTGTTCCAGGCCATTCTGCTCTTCTTCTTCCGTCTGTAACCAGCTCCAGTCTAGAGACTGAAAGTCAACAGGCATGTTAAAAATACAGTGGCCACCAATACACCTCGGATTGTTTGTCTTCCTCAGGAGGCAACCAGCACAATTTAGAAGGAAATTTAAATCCTCTCATTAGTAACAGTCTTGTTATTGCAGGGTACTCTCGAGCTAAAGCTACATTTTCACAACCGTAAGGGAACTTTCCTTTGGCCTAGCTTAAACCCCCTCAGATTCCAGGACTATGGAAACTAGACAGGCAGTTTTAGTACCACCTGTGGCTCATAGCACTTCTGACTGTGGGTAGGTGGTACCAAGAGCTAACCTCAGCTACCAGTTTCCAACCCTACCAGATGAAATGGCCTGATAAGACTTCCTATTTCTCTGGTAGGAGTGCAAATAAGCAGTGAAATGATCAAAATACACGCTGTCAGAAGGAGGATGGGCAGAAATAAAAGATAGCAAAAGCCCTAAACCAGAGACGGACAGTTGAATAAATAAGAAGTGATTACAATTAGTAGTGGTATCCTCTCTGATTCTTCTGGAAACTGAAAAGTTAGGGGGAGGCTAGCAGGTCACCGTATTGGCAGGAAAGGGCCTTTTAAAATCTGAGGAATGGCTTAGCATCTCTGAACCTTTGCCATAAATGTACCTGTATCTTGACCAGTTTTTCATCAGGTTAGTTTCCCTATAAGTAGTACTACCTACTGCTAAGCTCTGAGTCCCTGAGAGGCGGGGCTGTGACAGGTCCTTGTTTTAGCCCCAGACCTCCATGCACACAGATGCTCAGCAGTGTTACAAAAACCACAGGGAGAGAAAGACCTTCTCAGAATGATGCTACCTCCCTTATCAAAATTAAGCGTTACAAGGATTAAATGAGATAATGCACATAGTGTACTCGTATCCATTCAATAATTGTTAGCATTACTCTGAATAAGAAGAAGTCTGTACTAGAAAAGCATAAGCATATACTGAGATGGAGGAAACGCTGGATTGCCTTTGCATTTTCTTTTTCTGGCTTGCTGTGGGGAGAAAGGACACGGAATATGTCGGATTCACACAGGCCATTACCCTTAAACTCTGGTCCTGCTCTTTGATGGTATCTTGCATCACATTTTCTAGCTGGGTGCAGAGCGTGTGTGCTTCAGCCACCAGTTCTTCACTAAGGAAAATGATCAGATTATTAGAAAATGGTCAATGTGAATTTTCAGAGATAATGCTACAGGGATTTTGACAAGATTTTAAAAATGAAGTTACAATTATTTTGATGCTGAGTGTCGTAAAGCACTGTGTCACTGACCAGTAATCTCCTTCATCTAGTTAAGCACTTTTCAGAAGCCCACGCTCAGCCATAAGTGTTACCATTCACAATGTGAAAGAGCAAGCAGATCTCTTTACTTCAGATAAGTGAATTTAATTCTCTCTAAACTGCCAAAATCTAAAGATACCTCACAAATCACCTGTTTTCCAGTTTTTGAAATAGAAAAAAAATATACAGACCACGTAATTTCACCATTTCCATAGTTCCTTGAGATCTGTGAAAAAGCAAGTTCTGGGAACTGATTTCATTTAAACTGCTTTCTCTTTTTCCAGGATAAGAAATGTACCTGTCGTGAACGGCCATGGGGAGAAAGGGAAAGGTATAATAAGCCGCTGTCCTATTTTAGCCTCAGCTCTAGGACATGGATGGACAGCCTGTGCTCCCAGGACGACTTTCCCAGGGCTTCCAGGATATCATTGGAGGGAAAATGCCAAATCCAGGAAGACAGTGCCTTGGAAATCCACTCACCTTACAAAGCATGACACTCTGATGGAAGGAACACAGGCCACATTTTTGCTCAGCCTCTTCCACGTAGCTACCAACTAGGTTGAAGGCTTAGGGCCAGCTCCAAAGGGCAATGTAAGAGGCACAGGACCTGGTTACTATCCTCAAGCTCACAGTAGGTTGGGGAAAGAATTAACAATCTAAGGTCACGTACAATTAAGTACCACAACGTATAGGCTATGAATTCCCCAAGCACAGGAACAGGATTTTTATTTTTTTTATTTTTTATTTTTTATTTTTTTAATTTTTTTTTTAACGTTTATTTTTGAGACAGAGAGAGACACAGCATGAACGGGGGAGGGGCAGAGAGAGAGGGAGACACAGAATCGGAAGCAGGCTCCAGGCTCTGAGCCATCAGCCCAGAGCCCGACGCGGGGCTCGAACTCACAGACCGCGAGATCGTGACCTGAGCTGAAGTCGGACGCTTAACCGACTGAGCCACCCAGGCGCCCCTATTTTGTTTTGTTTTTAAAGTTTGTTCGAGAGAGAAAGAGAATGAGTGGAGGAGGGACAGAGAGAGAGATGGGGACAGAGGATCTGTTGAGAGCAGAGAACCTGATGCTGGGCTCAAACCCACGAACTGTGAGAGCCAAAAGTCAGACACTTAACTGACTGAGCCACCCAGGAGCCCCAGAACAGGATTTTTAAAATAGCTTTATTGATCTATCTATAATTTAGATACCATAAAGTTTACCCATTTAAAGTGTGTAATTCGATAGTTTTAGTGTATTTACAGAATTATACAATCTTGACCATAATCTAATTTTAGAACATTTTCATCATGCAAAAAGAAACCTTGTGCCCATTACCAGTCACTTCCCACCCTCCCCCTCACCTGCCCTAGGCAATCATTAATCTATTTTTTGGTCTATAGATTTGCCCACACAGACAATTTTAACCATTGCCAGTGCCTGAGACCCAACACATAGAGGATGTTGAAGAAACTGCATGGGACTGAACTAGAAACAAAAACACCCAAAGGCGGTCCAAGAAGAGAGAGCTGTGTGAGTGGTCAGGGCATTGGAGGAGAGGGAAGCAGATGTGTCCTGTAGGTGGAAGGACCTCCCAGGACCAGCCCACAGAAGTTCTGGAACTTCAGAGTGCATCAGAAACCAGCCAAGGCTTCTGAAAGGCTGACTGCTCTGCCCTGCCCCTGAGCAGCTGATTCAGCAACTGCATTTCTAACAAGTGCCCAGATGCTGCTGATGCTGCTGGTCTGGATCAGACTTTGAGAACCACTGGGCCAGGGCAAGGAGTCTGTATGGGAACTGGGGATCAGCCTAGACAGTGGCTGAGGTGGCTGTAAATGTCTAAAAAGGCTCAGGTTGAATCCTCCGGGGGAGTGGGAAGCCACTACTAGTTACTGGCCAAAAAATAACTTGATCAAGTGGTATTCTGTGAAGACTAATTTGACTAGGGAGGGCTTGGAGGCAGGACTGGATGGGAAGCAGGGAGGCCAAAGGCCTCGCAGAAAAGGCTGAAATGCTCTGTTCACCACCTTAGTGGCAGTGGCCCAGGCAACAGGAGGGGAAAACAAGGCAGAAGTGGGGGGCGAGGAGAGGCAGTGGGTGGAAAACCCTAATATGGTAACTCAGAGCGGTGGGAGGTGAGAGGGAGGAGGCGGGATGACTGAGGCGTGGCCAACAGGGCACTCCCTGCGGGCAGGCTGGTTCTAAATGACAGATGATGGCTGATGGGACTATATAATAGCATGTGACTGACTAGCATGTGACTGACTAGCACGTTCAATCTCCTCATTAAGCAATTAGTAATCCAATCCTTAGACAAGGCAACTACTTAGCAAGTTGCAAGGCACTAGAGAGCAAAATATCACATTTGCTTGGATATTAACAAACACAAACTCAATACATGCACAAAATTGCTAGACACATAAAATGATCTATCAGTGATAAACATGCATGTCTATTCCCATGACTTCCCAGTGCACCGGGCCATCACTGGCACCTTACAGTGACCTACCTTTTCTTGACAGACTCAGGCAAGCTGTTAGGGGCAGTGGAAGGCTGAGACATTAGCTGACCAGAATGACTGAGGCGAGCAGCATTCATGCTATCTGGGCTTCCACTCACAGGACCACGAACTTTGCTCTAAAGGACAAAACCAAAAGAGAGTCAACAGAATTTTGGAGCAAAGGGATGATTCCAATTTTGCATTCACACCATGGTATTTTCTCACGAAACAATAGGTCACAATACACTAGCTATTCCTACAAATTTTTAGTCAACATCCCTGCATATGGCCACAGTCTTCATTCAGGCTTAGAAAATCTTTCTGCATCTATAGGTGTGCTTTTTAAAAAAAATTTTAATGCTTATTTACTTTTGAGAGAGAGAGAGAGAGAGAGAGAGAGAGAGAGAGAGAGAGAACGCAAGGGGCAGAGAGAAGAAGACACAGAATCCGAAGCAGGCTGCAGGCTCTGAGTTGTCAGCACAGAGCATGACGAGGGGCTTGAACTCACGAACCGTGGGACCATGACCTCAGCTGAAGTAGGATGCTTAACTGACTAAGCCACCCAGGCATCCCTATAGGTGTACTTTTTGATAGAAGATTGTAAATATAGGGAGATTGGAGTACCTGCATTTGTAAGCTTCGTTCATTAGTTTGATTGCTTCAGAAACTCTCATAAGGAAACTAAGAGGGAGACATCTTTGCTGTCTCAAGTAGAAGCCTGAGACATACCAGAAGGTTGTAAGTGGCCTTCTGTGAATTGCACCATCTGTGGGACAGCCAACAAGAAAACCAATATGTCTGACCCCCCGGCTGCTGCAGCTACCCACCTCAGTCAAGAGGTTAAGCCTCCTGCTTCAGGGGCTCGCACCTCCTCACACCTGCAGCCCGCAGATGACCTATGCCAACCTTCCCAGCACCTCGTGCTTTGCCCCACTTCAAGTTTCCAGCTGAACTCTCATCTGTTGGCCTCACGTCTTTTTACAGACCCGGCTCCTGCCCTTGCTGCAGCCCATGGGTCTTCATCCTGCTCAGCCACACGAGCTATGGGACCCATCCTGGTTCCGCATCCTTCTTTCCAGCTGAACGTCAAGGTCTGGCTTCAACCAGTCAGTCAAGCACCCAATTTTGCTCTGCAGATGGTCACCCGTGGAAAGACCCAGACATCCACCTCCTCCACTTAGCCTGGGCCTGCAGGAGAGCAGTCCTTCCACTGTCCTGTCCTGTGCACCCTAAGGGCTGTGCAACTTCAGTCCCCAGAGCAGCGCCCTCCGCTCAGTGGTGACGTTTGCCAAAGTCTCAAATCCATTCTCCAGCTGCCATGGAGGATTTCTCTGAAACCCAAATGTGATCATACCATTCCCATACTTCCTTCGACATGAGAGAGAAAAACAAATTCCTTAGTGTTTGCTATGCCTGCGAAAGCACGTGTGGCCTGCATGAGCTCGTCCTCGCCTGCCTCTCCAGTTTCATTCCAAACGATACCCTTTTGCCCCACACTACGCCACTCTGCGTGTAGCACCCGGAACACACACACTCTTTCAGGCCTCTGTGCCTCTGATAGAGCAATGTCTTCGTTCTGGAATGTCGTCTCCACCTGTCCACCTCATTCTTCAGTTGAAACAACCCTTCCTTGTGAATGTTTCCTGTGGTTCCCTCACCTCCAGGTCTGAAGCTGACGTTGCTCCTTCACACTCATGCTATGGCTCACGCTCATGGCACCACAGCTGCTGCTGAACACTTCCTGCCCCACATTTGAATTCACTTCCCTGTGTGTGCCCCTCTGATTATGAGCTCCTGGGCCGGGTGCCATGCTTCTTTCCCCCTTTACCTCCAGTTTTCATCTCGCTCCTGGGCACGTGGTCAGCGCTCAGTAAACGTCACATGAATGCAGATGGCATATCAGGCTGTCACTGGAAATACCTCAATTTCCCTCTCCTTCCTAAAGCTTCTCTCCTTGTCATCTCTCCTTTTTAAATTTGCTTCCTTTCTTACAGGAGGAAATGTCACTCATCCCTTCCCCAGGCCAATCCTTCCATGCATGCCCATGAAGCTGACACCCTGCTGTTCTCAGGACCTGGACACTCAACTGTCTCCCACCTCTTTGATACTGTGACTCTCCCAGTGCACTGTCTCCTGCCTGACCTACAAATACGCTCCAGTCCATGATCTTAAAAACACCATCCTTGCACCCTGCCTCCACCTTAAGCAACTATCTTCCCATTTTCCTCTTTGCTCTTAACCACCACCAGTGGCTAAATCACTCTTTCATCATAGTCAACCTCGCTGCAGCTGGCATAGTGTGGGTCTTTCTCCCATCAGCTCTGGTTTCCATGGCTTTTACCTGGTTCTTCTCCTTCTCTGTCCCGGGCTCTTTTTTGTGTCCCGTTTTCTCCCTGAGCAGCATGCAGTGGAATCTCAGCTACATTAAGACAGTGGGCACAGAAAGTGTGGTTGACAATACTAAGCAGCACAGGCTCAGATGAGGATCAACCAGGTCATGGAGACATGCACTGTGGTGCGTGAAGGTCCCTCAAAAGATCTGCCCATATCTTAAGTCCAGCAACCTGTGAATGTGACCTTCTTGGAAAAAGGGTCTGCACAGATGAAGTTAAGGATCCTGAGAGGAGATCAACTTGGACTACTGAGGTGGGAACCACATTCAATGGCAAGTGTACTGATCTGAGACACCCAGAAGACAGACACGGAGAAGAAGGCCTTGTGAAGACAGGGACAGACAATAGAGTGATGCGGCCAAGGACTAGCCAAGGACTGCCCCGGGCCACCAGAAGCTGGAAGAAGCACAGAAGCATTCTCCCCTAGAGCTTGCAGCGGGAGCTCAGCCCTGCCGACACCTGGATTTTGGACTTCTGGCCTCCAGGACTATAAGGGAATAACTCTGCAGTGCCGCTTTGTGACAGCAGCCACAGGAAATGCACACGTGCAGAATGAAACACACCTGGTGCGGCCCTGACTCGGCCCCTCCCTGCTCCCTCTAAGTCATGGAGAAGAGGAAGGAAAACTGAGCCGTGGCAGTTGAGTAGTGTCTGTCAGTGGCTTTGCGGTCTCTCTTGGAGGGTGGTGACAGCAGCACGGAGGTGGAAAAGAGGCTGGCGGGCTGGGGGCTGAAAGCCCGGCCATGGGGCTCACTCACACAAGCAATCTTCAGGAGATTCCAGAGCTCCTTCTGCCGCTTCTCCTGAAGCCGGACAACAGTCTTCTCGTCTTCGTTCATTAAACTCACCACCTCTTCCACCTTGGGCAACAGTTCCAGAGCCTTCTGCTTGCAAACCACAGTTTTACTGTAAAGAATAAATGTGACAAATTCCAGTGGCATTTGGGTTGGAGAAAGGAGGAAAACATAATCCCTGGTAATTATGAATCCAACAACAGCTGCGGATAAATCTCCTTCAGGGTAAGCAAGTCAGAGGGCAGTGAGAAAATGGCCTCACATGGGTCCTTGCTGCTTCTCTGAATTCCACCCTGGAGAAGGGAAGTTGGGGCGGATACCTGAGCTGCGTATAAATCACTCGCACTTTCTTCTCAAAGCCTTGGATGGCCTGAAGAAGCAGCCGGACCATTTCAAGACTGTCACCATCAGTTCGTTGGTCTGGAAAGAGGCAAAGAGCCCCACAGTTCCTCCAGTGGCTGGCAGAGTGTCAACGCCATACACATGACAGAACCAGGCACATGTGGCAGACAGAATGGCCCACTTACCTCTGGGTTTTTCCCGAAGTCTCCTGTAAAGCTCCCTCGCTTGCTCTTCTCTGAAATATACAAAGGAGAAACTCTGTCAAGATGTGAGGTCAAATAAGCACATGTGGGACACTGGTTAGTCAACTCCTGCCAGTAGAATCACTGACTTTTAGAAGCAAAACCAGCACTACGCCTTGACTGGAGGAAATTACTATTCCTGGTGATACTATAGGTGATGCCTATGATGAGGAACTGATGGCTCTCGTTATCAAACCTCGCCCTTCTCTCCAAGAGAATCTCTTTTCTCTTTTTTTTAAAGTTTATTTGTATTTACTTTGAGAGAGAGAGACAGAGAGAGCAAGCAAGGGAGGGGTAGAGAGACAGGGAGAGAGAGAGACTCATAAGCAGGCTCCATGCTGTCAGTGCAGAGCCCGACTTGGGGCTCAAACTCACAAACTGCGAGATGGTGACCTGAGCCGAAACCAAGAGTCAGATGCTTAACCAACTAAGCCACCCAGGCATCCCTAATGAGAAAGAATCTTAAGAAAGGGAGGTTCTACTCTGTCCCTTGGAATTTCCTGTCCACGTGGCTTCTGCAATGGTGATTCCAGTGCCATCACTGGACCTAAGCCTGGAGAACACGGGCTCCCTGTGAGAACTCAAGCCCAAGGGTAGACATAAACTTCTATCCATCCCTCTTCCACCTCAACACAATGAAACTACCTGACATTTCAGAGGTGACTCTTATTTGAAAACTAAAGGAGAATAATGGGTTAAATAATTGAGAAAATACAGAATACGAATCATCAGATTTCTTCTTTCTTTTTAAACGAATCATCAGATTTCTGATGTTCGAGATTCTGGTCCTGAGAATCCTGGTAAAGGCACTGGAGGACAGTTCTGAGCCCAAGTGGGAGCTCCCAAGAGTTTGAGGCAGCTCGCCTGCTCCCTCTCATCTGGCTTTCCTTCAGATAGGCCTGGGCACCTTATCACCTCTCAGAGCCAAGGCCAGATTCCTGATAGAGACTCAAATGAACAGTTCCCAGGTTCAAAATCTTAGGACCTGCTGGTTTCCTTCTCTGTTCTACTTTCTGCTCTTTGAGCCACATCTGGATCAGGGTGGGCTGCATGAACAGTGACGTCTGGTGCCAAGGTTAAAGCTCCTGCATTACAGACTTTAAAGATGATGAACTCCTGCTCTATCTGAATCATCTGAATTGATCTTCACAACTCCGTGAGGTCGGACAATTCTTCTCAACACTTGCTAGATATGGAAATGAAGGCTGACAGTGATGGTGACTGGCCCTTTGCTCATCTCTGCAACTCATCTGGAACATGCCAAGATGCTTCGCCAATGGATCACACTCTATAGAATGGTCTCACAGAGCTTCTGTGATAACCACACTTGAACCCTTAGACGATCTCAACACATGTATGGAAGTTTGGCTGGGGCATCTGTGGGTATGGCCGGACACCGGGTTGGTACTCACAGGTCGTCCAGCGTTCCCCCCTGCTTCCGCCCCATGGGGCTCCTCTGCAGGTCCACAATGTCAGTCTGCAGTGCCATCATCCGCTCCACCAGGTGCTTCACTTCATTCTCCTGATGAAAAAGCTGTGCTAATGTCAACTGATGTAATAAGGGCGTTCTGAGATGCAAGATTGGGGGGGGGGGGTGGGAAACACCTTCCAAACTCACCGAAGACTCTCAGGTGACTGGCTAGAAGGGACAGAGACTCTGGAGTCAGAAGGCCTGGGTTTGGATCTCGGGTCTACCACTTTCTAGCTGTGTGACCCATGGGGAAAGCACCTAACTCCTGAGCTTCAGTTTCCTCTGCTATAAAATAGGCTTCTAATGGGGCCATTTTAAGGGTGAGATAAGATACAGTATGTAAAGTATCTGGCACGGTACCTGGCATAGAGAAGAGCCCAATGCATATTCCTTTCTCTTCCCTTAATTTGTCTACCCCAATGCCATCCCACATTGGGAGGCCTGGGCTCCTCTCTATCGGAGATTCTGGATGTGAGTGCCAGGATGGGCTGGAGCACTCACTGTCTCTCTGGTCAGAGAAGACATCTAAATATAGATACAGTAAATAGTATAGATAATAATAATATAGATAATAATATAGATATAGATATAATAAAAAGCCCAGAAAAGGTCTTGGAGGCTTTGGTCTTCAATTTGTGTGAGGATCACTAAGCCATACTTCCTTCCCTTGCCTCACAATTAACGTTTTTCAGTGGTGTTTGATTTATGCTGTCCTAAAACTTTATGCTTAGACTTTTTCTTTCCTATGGATTTAGTGTCCCAACAAAACTAGGCAAACCCCCCAGCCTGATGGAGTGTTGATCATTCATCTGAGGCCCTTTCTGATAGGAAGAGGCCTGGGCTTCCCGTAAGGACACTTCACATTTTGCGCCTTGTTCAAATGCACACCAGGTCTGCACAGCTCCTGCATCTGCCACCATGGGCCTCCCCTTTACTGGCTACCAGCCTGGCCTCTTCCCATCAAGTCCCAGTTAGGGTCAGAGAGCATGGCGAGGACCTCCTGATTTTGGACGTACAAGATGGATTTGGTGTTCGAGGAGAGAGTGAGAAAAGGTTGTACAAAGCCTCACCCCCCTCGGTAAGGATAGGAATCTAAAACAAGTCTCCTACCCGCCCACAGAGCTCCACAGCCTGTTCCATTTCCCTCCAGGCCAGCAGCAGTTTATCTGATGCTGGAAAAAAAAATGTAGGAAAAAAAAAAAGAAAAACAAAATGAAAACACCACAAAACCAAAATAGACACAAGCAACTAAATTATAAGAGGCAAAAGAAACCTTAGGAAGAGGGGGGGAAAAAGACAGCAATGGTTTTTCCAAACTCATTACAGAGAGTACACTCACTGATCCCAAACTCTGTCTGCTCACTGTACTTCTCCAGGTCAATCTGGATGCTGGTTTTAAAGAAATCCAACTTGGCTTTGAGCTGCTGAGACATGGAAGCCATAGAATTCTTCATCTTGGAGAGGCAGCTATTATTCCGGAGGAGATTCATCCTGCAGGGACCACAAAAAACAGCCTTCAGGCATCTTTGGGATCCAAATACCATTTCCTGTACAACAGCAAAACCACCTCAAATGCCAAGGCAGATCCCTACTATAATTATTATTATTGTATCAAAAGTAGCCACTTATAATCATACAATTTCCTAGCCCTCAGCCAGCACTGGAATAAGGCAAAGTACCACACAAAGGGCCAATAACCCAGTTAGTCATATCCCAGGGGAAAGAGTCAGGCAGACCCCAGCATGACAATCAGGGGAGCTTTGCTGACCCAGACTGCAATGAGCTTTTCCACATTCCAAAATCTGCCCCTAGTTCAGCCAGCCCACCCCTCAGTTTACAGCTCCATGTGCTGACCTCACTCACCTCATAAAGTCTAAAAGGGCCTCCCTCAATCCTGCCCACCTGACCACTTCCTGCCTGTCCAAACCAGCGTCTCCCTCTTGTCTGTCCTAGCAGTTGCTTCTGGGCCCCTGCCTCCGCTACCTCCCTGTGGAAAAAGCCACCACGCAATTTTAAAGTAAGTCCCAAACCGCCTGGCATAATACATGGCAGCTCGCTGTCCCTGCTGTAGCCGGTTACAGTCCTCCTTCAGGGTCTGGATGCTGTGCCAAACCTGGCCCCACACTTTCCTCAGCTGGAAGAAGGAGAGGTTCCTCTTGGGCTCTTGAACTGGAACAGAGACATATGTAACCGTCAGAGAAAAACTGCCCTGCGATTAACCACGTCATGCCTTGTGACATCACTGGCACTTTTACATTTTTCAGTTATATAACTAAACTACTATGCTATCACATAACCTTTTTGGGTGTTAAGCCTGGTTACTGTCACATACATTTTTTGTATCCCATTAATAGCACAAGCATGTACCAGTCAGTAAATACCTACTTATTTGAAGAAACACTTTGTGAACCACATGGAGTCAATTACATGTACACAGGCTCTTATGCTTTCAACAGAAACCTTTATGTTTACAATATTTAAAGTCATATGAAGTTTTCTACGGATTCAGCTTCACCCAGTAGTACTGGAACATTATTAAACAAGCAGTAAGTCTGGAGCTAAGACTCTTGACCCTAGATCTGCTTATTCTGTGTGTGTGTGTGTGTGTGTGTGTGTGATAGCAGGAATGGCAGATGCATTAAAATGTCCATCTACCACCCATACAATGGAATATTACACAAGTATTAAAAATAGGCAGCTCCATATGCACCAGCAGGGGAAAAATTTTCTAAAATATATTATTAAGTGAAAAAGGCAGGTGCAGAACAGTACATGTTGTATGTTACCATATGTTGGGGGGAAAAATACCTATACACTTTATAATGCATAGAATACCCCTGGAAGGTATACCCAAGAACTTGACAGGAGTGATTTCCCTGGAAGAAACTGGGAAATTGGGAAGAGAGGCTGGCTTGTTACTGTATATTCTTTTGTACCTTTTGATTTTTTTCTATCATGTACAAAATATAAATAAAACTTCAAAAATAAATAAAATGGCCATCTGATTCGATCAAGTTCAGAGGCGTACAGGCAGTATTCTCTGTCCTAGGTTTAGAATTCTATTTGTGAGGTTGAAATTGAAGACTTCCTTTACTCTTTTTTGGCTGGGCTACTCCTAAGTCCCAAGTAAAGAAGGTTGCCCCAGGGACTGGATAAGCCCATCTCCTTGGTGTGGAGCCCTCCGCTAGTCCATGTCTGTCCCTCCTACCCTGTTCCAAGCATTGTAAGTGATTATTTAAAAAAAGATTTTTTTTAATGTTTATTTTTGAGAGAGATCGAAAGCGAGTGGGGGAGGAGCAGAGAGAGAGGGAGACACAGAATCTGAAACAGGCTCCAGGCTCCAAGCTGTCAGCACGGAGACCAATGTGGAGTTTGAACCCATGAACTGTGAGATCATGACCTGAGCCAAAGTCTGGCACTTAACCGACTGAGCCACCCAGGCACCCCATAAGTGATTAAAAAATAAAAACAAAAACAAAAACAATGATCTTCTTACGGATACAGCTGACACTTTCAGGTTGGGGCCGTGGCGAGATCTGAGTCTCATACGTGATTTTACTGTTGTCAAAGAGAAAAACGAGATCCATGTCCAATGTGCGGCCCTCATTCAGCTGCAAAAGGATAAGAGGAAGATGAGATCTTGTGGATGCCACCCCTTCCTTTTCCAAGTAATAACAGAGATTTCAGGGCATTCCCCACTATTTCCCAATGGCATCATCTTCAGCCAGCAAGTACTGAGCACCCATAAAGCCTTTCTTTTTTTTTTTTTAATTTTTTTTTAACGTTTATTTATTTTTGAGACAGAGAGAGACAGAGCATGAACGGGGGAGGGGCAGAGAGAGAGGGAGACACAGAATTGGAAGCAGGCTCCAGGCTCTGAGCCATCAGCCCAGAGCCCGACACGGGGCTCGAACTCACGGACCGTGAAATCGTGACCTGAGCTGAAGTCGGCCACTTAACTGACTGAGCCACCCAGGCGCCCCACCCATAAAGCCTTTCTTAATGACTCCAGCCTACACCTCCCTTTCCTGGTCCTTTTACACTTTTTTTTTTAATGTTTATTTTGTTATTTATTTTTGAGGGAGGGGAGAGATAGAGGGACATAGAGAGAATCCCAAGCAGGCTCCATGCTGTCAGCACAGAGCCCAAAGCAGGGCTCAAAACCACAAACCATGAGATCCTAAACTGAGCTGAAACTAAGAGTCAGACTCTTAACTGACTGAGCCACCCAAGGAGCCCCCTTTTACGTTTATTATCCAAACGTGCCCCTCAATCACAACTTATTACGGTCTTATTCTCTATTGTCTTTACTGTGCAATTTAAATGTTCGGTCTCTCCGCCCTATCCCATGGTTGTTTCTCACACATTATCAGTTCTTTGGGGGCAGGGACCACGTCTTGCATTGCTGTGGTCATCAGCACTGTTCTATACACAACAGTTTTGGTTGACTCAGAGGAATGAAGCACTGCTTTGGCAACAGAGCCCACAGAAAGGCGCTCTGAGTGGTCTGAAAGTACCAAGTCAAGTGTGCAGGGATTCATGTCTCCTATTAGACCATGCAGAGGATCTCACATTCCAACTAAAAAACCAGGCAGTTATCTGCATTATGTGACAAAGTAGAGCTGAAATCTGAATGCGCAGTTAGTTCCCCTGGAAGCAAAGCCAGGAAAAGCAGGGCATCCTTAGGGAACAGGGCTTCACCTTGCCCTCTGAAATACACTGAGTAGCCGGCTTGTCAGGGATCAATGCCAGACCAGCTTCTTGCAGCAGCTCCTGGTCCTCCTCGGGGATCCCTGTGTCATTCTGGATTCTGGCCTTTAAGCTCTGCAGACTCTCATCCTCTGTCACTGGATACGTGTGAATGATGCCTGTGACCATGTTCAAGATATGAACCAGCTGCAACACAACCCAGATGTTATTGGAAACAAAAACCCATCTTTACAGAGAGGCCCACCTACTTGCCTGGATCGTCTGCTCCTCCCAACATTTCCCAGCCACACGAAGAAAGGGGCTAGTCGGAAGGAAGGGAGTCTCGGTGCCCAGAGTTCACACATTCTGGTCTTTAATGCTGCTGTTTGTTCACAGTGTGACCTTACAACCGATGTCAACCAGCATGGGGGCAGATGCTCTCACAGGGGCCTCCCTTTCCACAGCTCAGATGGCCCATGACTTGCTTTTGAAGGAGCTCTTCTTTTTTCCCCAGCCCTGCCACAGCCCACTGGGGACCTACTGCCTTGAGGCTAACCTGGCTCCACACTCACCTTTAGGTTTAAGATGTCATCCAGGGCCTTGAAACAGCCATTGGGACCATACACGGGATCGGTGCCCCTCTGTCGTGGGTGCCACATCAGCATCAGCTGCAGCCACTTCTCAAGTCGCTGTGCCAGGACGCTGAGAAGAAGAGCACAGCGTAGGAGGGGACAGCTCCAACACCATCCTCAGGTGGCCTTACCATGCACACCCCACGTACATTCACCATACTCACACCCATGGCAACCAACATGTGATGACTGAAGATGAATTAATCTGACGGAAAGCCAAACTAATGATTCAGGTGCTTATCGCCTCTCTGATCTGCTACAACACCCCCTGAAATTCAGGATGTCTCAACAGACTGAACTTCCACCTGGCTGCATGAGAATGATCTGTGAAGCTCTTTAAATACACTTTACAGGCATGTCCCACCTCTAGACAATGCCCCCACACAATCTAGACCCCATGCTGCCAGATTTATTTTGTTAATCCACCCCTACCTGCAAAAGCACTCGTGGTTCCCACAACACAGTTCATGCCCCTTCCTGGGCACAGACCTACCTCATGGAGGCACTCTCAGCCTCCACAGAGGCCAACTCCCTACTCACTGCCTCCTGAAACATGCCTTTGCTCCCCTCACTCCTTCCCCTTGAATTTCCTTCCTCTTCATCCATCCATCCATGTCCTGCACATCTTTCCAGATCCTTCCAGAAAGTTCTAGCTCATCCAAAGTCATTCCATACAGCTCTAATCCACATAGTACCTCTCTCCCCATCCTCTAAATACTTATGGTGATTATTTTCCATGCTACTCAGTTGTTTGTGACTGCCTTGCCACTTGCTTTTGTACTATTACTCAACGCTGGTATTGCTGCTGTTATTTTGGCTCTAAGACGAGACTGCAATGCTGTTCAAACTACAAAGGTTTATTTGTTGACTATGACACAGTATGAGGCTACACAGGAGTGCAAAGAGAAGTAAAGTAGAAATCCTCTACCCTGAAAAGGCTTATAGTTGACTAGGAGACAAACGCTATGCAAAACCAAATGTAGTACAAGGTAGAAACTACTAAGGGTGGTAAGAGGTACAGATAAATTGCTGTGTGAATTTAGAAAAGAGATGATTTCTAGATGGGGTGAGGGGTGGGAATCCATTCTAAGTTGATGACTGAGACGATTATGTCAAATTCCTAGTCACAGGATACCTTGATAATCTATTTAAAAGTTATCAGATGTCACTGCAGACATCTATTTCTGAAAAAGGAAGAAAACTGCATAGAGGAGAAGTGCCACTGGGCCTTACCTGTTCAGATTATTGGGATAGGGTAAGGAGCTAGAAAACTTCACCGCTCCATTCAAGTCTTCACTGACAACAATGTCCATCTCACTCTTCTGCCGGACTTTGGAATGCCTGCAATACAGCCCTTAAGTCACTTAGCAGGCAGGAGACATTGTACTTTGGTAACATACCGCTTTACAACTGTACAGGATACCCCCAGGTCGTGATTCTATCTTTGGGTAACAGTGCATTTGCTTCCTGCTAGGATGGCTTCCTTCCGAGCGCAATAGTCTGTACTGCCTGAAGTAGAGTCATCAACCATCCTGTGCCTAGAGTTCCACAGCCAGTACTACTGACTCCTTATCTCATCCTTCACTTATCCTTATCATTTTCTCTACTTTTCATCTTATCTAATCCAACATTTATGTTTTGAAAGAGGATAAAATTAGAACTTCCAAACCAGGATCACTGCGTGCAGATCACATTTACAGGAAATAACGCACAATACATGCGTGCACAGTGTACTTCCCTCTAAATGCACATGGCTAGATATGATCTCTAATGGTGAATGAACTGTTACATTTCCCAATTTAGAGCACTTATTGATGCATCTGAAATAGTATTTGAAGGGAAAAAAAATTTTAAACCCAACTAGTTTCAAATCTTTTTGGTGATGAGGAAGATAACTTAAATTTGAATAATGCTTCATAGATAACCAAGTACTTGGACACTGAACACATACTTCTTTGCCATGATAACCCCAGGTGGTAGACACTGTTTTTAGTTCCCCATTCAGTGGTAAGGAAATACAGATCAGGTGACTTGCCCAAGGCCACACAACTAAAGAGTGGTAGAACTAGGGACTCAAATCCAAAGTCTGCTGTTCTTTCTAAACTGTATGAATGTCCAAGTCTTTCCTTTCCAAAAACACCTGGGATATTCAGATAAAAATGTCTTAGTCCTGAACACTTTTCGTTGGCAAGGGGTAAGTTGGCCTAGCTGGAACTGGCATGTGGCAGAGGCTGGTGGTTCACAGCTCTGGCTGGAACAGTGATTACTGTAAGGCAGGTGTACCAAGACTGTCGTCACATACAAATGACACAGGTGATCCTCTAATGGAATAGTCTGTCCATGGGAAATTGTAAAAATAAAAGCTGTAGTAAATAAAATGCTTATTGCTTAGGTCCTGTAATGTATTTCAAAGTAGGATTGTAATAGAATTATAAAGCTCAAATCACATCTGTCCGGAAATTACTATCCATCTGCCATCTGAGAGGAGAGAGTGAAATTTTTAAAAATTCTCTAAGGCATTACAAAGCAGGTGAGACAGCCACTTTTCACTAACTTGTCCACTGAACAGCTCCTGACTGGGCATCCAAGTAGCCTACTTGAAAGCATCAGCTGGTCTCCCAGCACCGGGGAGGGGAGTTCTAAGAAGCTGATTCTGCAGACAACAGACTTACAATAAAGACGCCAAGACATCAGGGATACATTTTCAAATAGTACTTGTTCTTCTGGTTCTAATGGATTATAACTTATCTTATTAAAAATAATGGAAAAGCTCAACATTGGAACTGAAGAAATGCAACAATTTCTTGGTTAAAAACACTATTGATGTATAGATATACAGTATATGGTATGACTATAAATTAATGAGCTAATTCCTCAATATTCCAGAACCTGTGCAGGTCAAGTATTGCTTGTTTTATTTTTTTATTTTCTAAAAAACTTTTTTTTCATGTTTATTTTTATTTTTGAGAGAGAGACAGAGCATGGCAGGGCAGGGCAGGGCAGAGAGAGGGAGATACAGAATCTGAAGCAGGCTCCAGGCTCCGAGCTGTCAGCACAGAACCCAACGTGGGGCTCGAACCCACAAACTGTGAGATCATGACCTGAGCTGAAGTTGGACGCTTGACTGAGCCACCCAGGCGCCCCAATTATTGCTTGTTTTAAAATAAATCACCACAGGAGGGCGTACTTTGCCACTTCACCAGACTCTTGAAGAGCAGGGACCTGGCCTCTTTCACCTCTGCTGAAATTTTCAGTGTTTGGCTTATACGTGCTGACTGAACTGGATTGCCAACACATAAAACCACTCTTCTAGAATTGATTTCCAAGGCTATATCTTAGAAATAAATAATTCATGATGTAAATACCTATCCTTTTAAAAACTTAATGTTTTCACTACTTCTAGAAAAGCATTCAGAAAAATGATAGTAGCCAGTGTTAACAATAGTGTGGTGAAAAGGGCAGCTTTGTATGTTCCTGGTAAAAACATTATTTATACAACCTTTCTGTTGAGCAAATGCTCAATACATATCAAAAACCTCTAAAATGTGTATAATCTTTGATCAGTAAATTCCACCCCTAGGAATTATCCTAGGGAAATAATCATGGATATACAAGGATTTCCTTATAAGGACGTTATTCTTGGTTTTATTTTAAGAAGTAAAAATTATAAACTACCCATGCTTCCAATAACAGTGGATAAGTTAAATAAATTCCAGTATAGCCACTCATTTGAATACCAAACAGAAATTATTACAAATAACGGAAAAACATAAAGCATTTTCAATAGTAAGACTGAAAAGTAGGTTATATGAGAGTATGTACAATAATTTATTTGTGTTTTTTTTTGGTTTTTTTTTTTTTGAAGTATAACACATACACTGAGGAACCCGGAGATGCACAAAAATGTTCATAGTGGTTGTTTCTGGATTTTGTGAAGCTAATTTTCATGGTGTAAAAATGCTCTGAGAGCACATGCAGGATGGTTCCTACTGTGCCATCAACTGATGTAGGAAAGGGGTGAAACATAAACGAGCCAACAGATAAACAGGCCAATTCAGACGAGATCGGGCGCGTTCAGGGTGGTATGGCCGTAGACAAACAGGCCAATTCATACCCGTATGGAACACCCTTGGAAGCATACTGACAACCAGTGGTATCAGATGCCTGTCAGAAAGGAAGCCAGGTGGCTGGGAGGCCAGTAAGAGATGACTTTTCAGTGCATACTCTTTTTATACCTTTGGAAGCTTGAACCATGTGAACTTATTACTGCTCCAAAAAGACACACAAAAACTGGAAATAAAAACAAAATTTGAAACAACAGTAGCATCATTCACATCAGGGTGTGGCCTCCCAAGGAACACTCTGAATGAAACCTGATTTAGGGGCATGTTAATTTTTAAGCTATGTATTTTGATAATGATTAACCTTCACATATACAATGAACACTTATTTTTGTAATAAAAAAGGTTAAGATACAGAGTAATTCTTTTAAAACTTAAGTATGTCCTTTGGTTTTTTTATTAATAAATTTTTTTTTTGGTAACTTATTTGTGTACACATTGCTTTACATTTTAAGGCACTTTCTTATGCTTTTTTTTTTTTAATTTTTTTTCTTAATGTTTTTATTTATTTTTGAGACAGAGAGAGACAGAGCATGAGCAGGGAAGGGGCAGAGAGAGAGGGAGACACAGAATCAGAAGCAGGCTCCAGGCTCTGAGCTGTCAGCACAGAGCCCGATATGGGGCTCGAACTCACAGACTTTGAGATCATGACGCTCAACCGACTGAGCCACCCAGGCGCCCCTAATGCTTTTAAAACAAAAATTTAGGGGCGCCTGGGTGGCTCAGTTGGTTAAGTGTCTGACTCTTGGTTTCAGCTCAAGTCATGATCTCATTGTTTGTGCATTCGAGCTCCGTGTTGGGCTCTGCAGTGACAGCATGGAGCCTGCTTGGGATTCTCTCTCTCCCTCTCTCTCTGCCCCTCCCAGTCACTCTCTCTCTCAAAAATAATAAATGAATGAATGAATAAATAAATAAATATTTAAGCATAATAAAATTTGCAGACAATACATTTCCATGTAAATACTTCTCCTTTGTCATGTGTACATCTCCTTTATTTGTCTACTAATCCACAGCATCCTCAGTGAAAGTGCACACATGTATGCAACAGTCTATAAATGTACTGGCATGTTGCTACTAAACACAGGGCAAACATCCTTTATACGGTATCATACTTAACAATTGTTCTACTTCTCTAGGTTTTTGGAGCCTGGACTGCCCACATGCTGAGCCCTCACAGGACTTCCTCTTTGGGAGACAGATCACTGAAGTCTCGGGCCCAGGCTGGAGTGTCCCATGAGATGGAAACAGGTGAAGGACACGTCTAAGGTAGACGGACACCCTCCTCCCTTCAGGTGGCACTCCTGGCCCCACCCACAAGCCCCGGTCCCTCACTCACCACTGCACGGGCTGCCAGTTAGGGAGGAAAGGTCGGAAGCCTGTGATGCACTCAAAAGCCAAGGTGCCGAAGCTCCAGTAGTCCACAGTCACTGTGTACTTCTGCTGCTCGAGGAGTTCCGGGGCCTGTAGAAGAACATGAGGTGGGGAAACACCTGAGCTGCTTCCTTTTCTGAGGAGCCACCACAGGAGGGGGCAACCAGCCCTTCTAATTGTGTCTCCACACCTGCCCAACTCCATCCAGAGGGTACCGGCATGTCCACTCAAGGGTGAGGGGGTGACCACCTGTGTAGCCAGTGGTATCTAGAATTTTTCTCTACCTCATTCACTCCCGATGCTGACACAGGGTCCCTAGAGGTATTTTTAGGTAGACCAGAGTACATTATGTACCTCTTGAGGGCAGTGTCCAGGTGGGAAGTTACATACAACAAGGAAAATGATACCAGGCTGTATACACCAAATGCATAATACATATATTTAGGACATGTGGTCGTACAATGGGACAGGATGTTTACAATCAGGTAGGAAAAAAGCCAGATGCATGACTGCTGCCCAAGCAGAGACAGCTGGAGTAACTAGGTGGGCATGGAACTTGGTTCTGAAAAAGGCTCCTCACATGAGTGTCTGCGAGGAGACGTTCTAGAAAGGACCATCACAAGCAAAGGCGTGGAGACAGAACTGTGCGCAATCTAGTTAGATGTGTCACACTTCTGCAGGGGCCAAGGAGTGCAAACCAAGAGGAAAAAGTGGGGGGATGATCAGATCAAGCTCTGGATCTTGTTATGGACAGAAGTTTTAGTTCCTGAAGGTGAAGGATTTGACTGAGCCTCCTGGTCAGAGCATGGGGTGCCCCGACTTAACCTCTGCTGAGCCCATGAGGATTCCAGAGGACGCTCAGCAGGACCTACATAATTACATGATAGGGACACAAGGGCCTAAATCACAGCTCCGCATGAGTCATCACTCTGAAAACTCTACTCCACAGAGCAGGTCATAAGTCAGTGGAGCCCATTATAAATCAATGCAGCCCAAGGGAGTATAAATGCACTCAAAGAGACTTCAAAGAATTTCTTCTTCTTTTTCAAGAACTTGATAAAATGCTTAAGCTCATTTAGCCCGGTGGCTTTCAACCTTTTGTTTGTTTATTACAACTGCAGAACCCTTTATTCAATCAAAATTTTATTGGTTGTTACCATCCATAAGCAATCTATTACCAGGTCTTACTGGGTCTCTTGCTAGGCATTTCTTGACTAGTTTTCTATTTCCCCCCTGCTACCACCAGCTCTGAGCTGCCGATCAGAGCCTCCTTACCTACCATTCGCCCACTCTTTACTCTTATTCAATGCAATTCATTCTCCACTCTGTATCAAGAGTGGTCTTTTCAAAGCGTAAACCTGATCCTTCTCCAACTTAAAACCCTTCAATGTCTTTTAGTCCTCCAATGGACTACATCCTTTGCCTCAATTTCCTCTCCTTTCCCCTACCTCCAGCCCCTTTCTTCTACTCATCCTTCAGGTCCCAGACAAGATAAGGTCCTCCTAATATGTATTCTTATAACACCCTACACTTTCTCTTTGTAACACTTAACGACAATTTTAATTTCTTAGTTATTTGTGTAAGTTTGGGGGTAATGCCTGCTTTCTCACTAAACCCTAGGCTTCTTTTAAAGACCAGGGAAATGCTTGTCTTCTTTCCCATCACATCGCCAGCTCCTAGCACAGTGCCTGGCACGCAAACATAGACTACACTCAATCAGCAGTTTCCTGAATTGAATGAGTGACTCAAACAGAACCCCAAAATAGACCAAATAATGTAAAGAAAGAGTGGGAGCTCAGAGCTCAGCTCCTTCTTGGTGGCCTGAGACACCTCATGGAAACTGTGGCTTCTACAGACCAGCACGCATCTAGTTTAAACTATTTTCAGATAAAATACCGAAGTCCAAGATGTTATGGGATGTGTTCAAGGGCACGCACTAGCAAAGAGAATGTCAGAGAAGATGCCCATATCCTTACACTGGGCCTCTGTTGGGAAAAAGTGCTGACTTGAACGGATTACGTCTCTGTCATACAACAATTCCTATACATCTGAGAACATCTGAAGAGCTGGCAAGACTTAGACGCTTAAAAGCAGGACAGAGAGAGGGGCGCCTGGGTGGCGCAGTCGGTTAAGCCTCCGACTTCAGCCAGGTCACGATCTCGCGGTCCGTGAGTTCGAGCCCCGCGTCAGGCTCTGGGCCGATGGCTCGGAGCCTGGAGCCTGTTTCCGATTCTGTGTCTCCCTCTCTCTCTGCCCCTCCCCCGTTCATGCTCTGTCTCTCTCTGTCCCAAAAATAAATAAAAAGAAAAACGTTGAAAAGAAAAAAAAAAGAAAAAAAAAATTAAAAAAAAAAAAAAAAAGCAGGACAGAGAGGAGCCGCACAAGTCCAGTCAGCAGAGAAAAGCTGATAAGCAAACATGTAAATCCCATTTCTTACCAGGTATTGCAGGGTCCCCACAAAGGAAGTACAGAGACTGCCCTGATCCAGTTCCTTGGCATATCCTAGGTCAATAATTTTGTGTATTAACTGGAAAAAAAAAAAAAAAAAAAAGAGAGAGAGAAAGAAAAAGGAGAAATCTGAGGGTTATGAGAATACTGGTGACAGAGCAGAGGATATTTCTGAATTCCCAGGTGGTATTAGGTTCTGAGTCCCTAATAACCACCAAATATTTACACAGGAGACTGCCTCCAACATGGTAGATGTAGGGCAAGAGAAGACATAACTGTAAAAATGCTGAAAAAAGGCACATGTTTTCCTTGCTCTGTAACTAATCACCAGGGGGAGGTCAAAATGAACAGACTATGCACCAGCCCTCAAGAATGCTACACTGGGCTTTATGATGTGAAAGACCTTCTCAGTAAATGCCTTCAGTTCTCAAATTTTAGAACCACTTACAAGAATAAGTGTGAACTGGAGCAAAGGTGAGCACTGTGATAGTTATGGGCCAAGCCCAGAATGCTGACATCTCTATCAGAAGAGACTGAGTGGCCCACAAGTTGGGTTACTACATTCCACTCAGCTGAGTCCTTGCTTGCCACCCCCAGCTAAGCAAAGAAGGCCCTGAAAGGGCACGGGCGCCAAGCCCCATGGGGAGGTTACTGCCACACACAAGCGGGAGGGCCCCTGAGGAGGGTCCCCAGGAGCTCTGGGAAAGCTGCAGGCCGGACCAGGCTCTATATGCAGGTACCAGCTCCAAATGCCTCCTCTCTGCCATAGC
Organism: Panthera uncia; assembly: GCF_023721935.1. Taxonomy (NCBI): domain Eukaryota; kingdom Metazoa; phylum Chordata; class Mammalia; order Carnivora; family Felidae; genus Panthera; species Panthera uncia. The sequence continues at coordinate 161,112,960 of NC_064811.1, read as the reverse complement.
TCTCTCTGCCTTCTCTCAGCTCTCTTAGAGCTGGTTTCCAGCTTAGCATCAAAAGTTGCACTCTCAAACACATGGGAAACAAAAAGTCTACTTCCCAGAGGTGCTGGTCCCAAAGGCTGGGGTGGAAGTGGGAGGAGAAACATTTTCCTTATCAGATTCCTGCAACTCGGGCAATTAACAATGTGATCCATTCAAACTTGCCTCAATCTGCGAGCAGGAATTTTTGCTGAATTCTGTTTCAAATCAAAGTGTTCCCAGAGAATCAAAACAAATATAAAGTCAAGGAAATGCAAATATAAACAAAGATACAAAGTGTGTTCCTTCACCACCAGAGCAGCTCCCCTGAGGCACTGCCCAGGACTTTCCAGGAGGGTCACTCACTCTTTGTTCTCCTTGCTGCAGGACAATGTTTTCTGGTTTCAGATCCCGATGGATGATTCTGTTTTCATGAAGGTATCTAAGTGCAGAGGCTGAGAGGGTGGAAAGGGGAGTCAATTTTCATTAAACCTAAAAAATGTGTTTCATTTCAAAATCGCCTATACCATGAAAGATGAATACTGTGTGCCCCTAACATGCACTCTTTCAGGTCACAGACTCACATGGAGGGACAAGGCCCGGGGCAGAAGCTCGTGGGGTGAAGTGAAGGGGACCTGGTTACTTGAGCAGAATGTGGACTACCACAAGAATCTGGCTTCTGCAGGCAAAGAACTCTTAGCTTTCCATCCACGAGGTCACCAATTAGTCTAGAGAGCGGTTCTCAAACTGCACTGCCCAGACCAGCAGCATCTGAGCTTTGAGAAATGCAGAATTCTTACATCCCACCCCAGACCTACTGAGTCAGAAACATTCGGGGTGACCACCCCCGCCACCCATCAGTGTTTTAACAAGATCTCCAGGTGATGCTGATGCTGAGAAAAGTTTGAGAAGGGGAATGTCTCTGGTGTCTTTAGGCTCAAAAGTCTAAATTCTACAGGGTGGGGAAGGGGGAAGGGCTCTCTGGGCAAAGAGTACTTTGGTCATCCGATCTAAAGTCCAGTGATGTCAGAGCCAGCTTCAAGGAAGAAGTGGAGAGCCCTGGAAGAAGAGATTAGAAGCATATTTCATGCATCTGACAGTTCAACATGTGTTAATTATGTGTTCAGTCTCTGGTAGGCTCTAGGAAGGACATAAGAGATATGATGTCCAACTTTTTTTTTTTCCAACGTTTATTTTTGAGACAGAGAGAGACAGAGCATGAACAGGGGAGGGGCAGGGAGAGAGGGAGACACATAATCTGAAGCAGGCTGCAGGCTCTGAGTGGTCAGCACAGAGCCCGATGCGGGGCTCGAACTCACGGGCCGCGAGATAATGACCTGAGCCGAAGTCCTGAAGTCGGACGCTTAACCGACCAAGCCACCCAGGCGCCCCCCAACTTTATTTTTTTTAAAAAAGCTTATTTGTCCATTTGGAGAAAGAAAGAGAAAGAATGAATAGGGGAGGGGCAGAAAGAGAGAAGGGGACAGAGGATCTGAAGCAGGTTCTGTGCTGACAGCAGAGAGCCCAATGTGGGGTCGAACTCACAAACTGTAAGATCATGATCTGAGCCAAAGCCAGACACTTAACCAACTGAGCCACCCAGGTGCTCCTATGATGCCCAACTTTAAAGAATCCAGTTGGGAAGGAAGAAGCCTGCACAACACTGGCTATGAGGAGGAAATATGAGGACATCATACAGGAGGGCCGTGGCACAGAGCAACAGGGCTCCAGCTGCAGCCTAGGCTCCAAGCAGGATGTGATTTTCACCCATAAGAGGTTTAATAACTTTAACAGAAGTCCTAGCTCATTGTACTACAAAAGAGAAAAACAGAATAACCACCGGAAGGTGATAAAATTATCTTTATCTGGAGATGGTATGACTCTATGCTTAGAAACTAAATAGACTAAAAACTGGCAAGAATTTAGTAATCTGGAAACAACACAACTATATTCAAATCAATAGCTTTTCTCTATGTCAGCTACATCCAGTTGAAATGGAAAAAGAAAAAAAAATCCTATCTGTGTTAGAAACAAAAACTCTAAAATACCATGGGATAAATTTAGGGGGGAAAAAAGTAGCATAAGGTAAGGAAAAGTAGGTGGCATGAAGAAGAGCAATACAAACAACACAAAAAGGTCTTAAAAGTTTATGGCAACGTGACACCATTCACAAAGTCAAAAGACAAAAAGGCTAGGGAAAAAATATCTGCAACATATATGCCAAAGAGTAAATATGCCTAATGGACAACAAGTTCTTACAAATCAGTAAGAAAGCAACTCCAGTAGAAAAGGGGGTAATTTACATAAGAAATGCAAATGGCAAACAACACTGCAAAAAGTTGCTTGAGCTCCTGAGTAGTCCACAAAGTGTAAATTAAAGCAAAATGAAATGCCTTTCACTCCCTCTTCAACTGGCAAGGATTTTAGATGAAAAATAAAAGGCACTTCCCTACATTGCTAGGAGTAAAAATTGCTATGCCTTTTTTTGGGAATGAAATATGGCAATATCTATTAATTCTTACAATGTACATATTGTTTGACCCATTATTTTCACCTCTACCTTGTAAAAAAATAAAAATCCTCATAACATACAAATAAGGATGTTTATTGCATAGCTTGGAGTGAAATACTTAGAAAGGAACTGCAAATCGCATATAAAATCAATGTGCAGAAATCTGTTGCATTTCTATACACCAATAACAAAGCAGCAGAAAAAGAAACCAAGGAATTGATACCATTTGCAATTGCACCAAAAACAATAATGTATCTAACTAAAGAGGTAAAAGATCTGTACTCTGAAAATTATAGAACACTTAATAAAAGAAAATTGGACAGGAAACAAAGAAATGGGAAAGCATTCCACGTTCAACGATTAGAAGAAAAAACATTGTTAAAATGTCCATACTACCCAAAGCAATCTAAGCATTCAATACAATCTCTATCAAAATACCACCAGCATTTTTCACAGAGCTAGAACAAACAATCCTAAAATTTGTATGGAACTACAAAAGACCTCAAATAGCCAAAGCAATCCTGAAAAAAAAGAAAAAAAATCAAAACTGGAGGCATCATGATTCTGGATTTCAAGCTACATTATGAAGCTGTACTCAAGACAGTATGGTACTGGCACAAAACAGACACATGGATCAATGGAACAGCACAGACATCTCAGAAATGGACCCACAACTATATGGTCAACTCATCTTCAACAAAGCAGGAAAGAATATCCAATGGAAAAAAGATAGTCTTTTCAACAAATGGTGTTGGGAAAACTGGGCAGCTACAGGCCGAAGAATGAAACTGGACCACCTTCTCACACCACACACAAAAATAAATTCAAAATGGATGAAAGAGCTAAATGTGATACAGGAATCCATCAAAATCCTAGAGAAGAACACAGGCAGAAACCTCTGACCTTGGCCAGAGCAACTTCTTAACTAGACATGTCACCAAAGGCAAGGGAAATGAATAAAATATGAACTATTGGGACCTCACCAAGATAAAAAGCTTCTGCCCAGCAAAGGAAACTAATCAACAAAACTAAAAGGCAACCTATGGAATGGGAGAAGATATTGCATGTGACATATTTGATAAAGGGTTAGTATCCAAAATCCATAAAGAACTTCTCAAACACCCCAAAAATAAATAATCCAGTTAAGAAATGGACAGAAGACATGAATAGACATTTTCCAAAGAAGACATCCAGATGGCCAACAGACACATGAAAAGATGCTCAACATCACTCATCATCAGGAAATATAAATCAAAACTGTGATGAGATACCACCTCACACCTGTCAGAATGACTAAAGTTAACACAAGAAACAACAGGTGTTGTGGAGGATGTGGACAAAGGGAAACCCTCTTGCACTGTTGGTGGGAACGCAAACCGGTGGAGCCACTCTGGAGAACAGTAGGGAGGTTCCTCAAGAAACAAAAAATATTTGGTGTATGTGCTTGGCTGAGGAGCCAACGGGGCAAGGCTACCATCTGTGGTATTATGACTGAACGCCTCTAAGTCAGAATCCAGCCCAGGTGGAACTATATGGCAGCACCGTGGAGCCTCAGTTGGCCTTGGATAATTGGGCCCCCCACCATCCCACCGCCTGGCATTGGGACCAGGGTCCAGTGCAGAGAGCCCTTCCTCCCAAGAAACGGGGTGCAGCCAGAAAGGTGGCCACCCCCTCGCCCCTCAAGCAACACTTGTTCCTGGGGAACCTGGTGCTAAACCATTCTTAGATGACCTGCTTCTGGGTCGGGGTTTCAAACACAGCAGAGCAGCTCCCTCACTGCGATCTATTCAAAGTCAGCCTTTGACACAGTGGTTTGTAAACAAACGGAAAAAAACAAAACTAAATGTAGAACTGCCCTACGATCCAGCAATTGCACTATTAGGTATTTACCCAAAGGATACAAAAATACAGATTCAAAGGGGTACATGTACCCCAATGTTTATAGCAGCATTATCAACAATAGCCAAACTATGGAGAGAGTTCATATGTCCACCGACAGATGAACGGATAGAGATATAGTATGTGTATGCATACACACACACACACACACACACACACACACACACAGGAATATTATTCAGGCATCAAAAAGAATGAAATCTTGCCATTTGCAATAATGTGGATGGAGCTAGAATGTATTATGCTAAGCAAAATAAATCAGAGAAAGACAAACACCGTATGATTTCACTCATATGTGGAGTTTAAGAAACAAAACAGATGAACATATGGGGGAGGGAAGAAAAGAGAGGGAAATAAACCACAAGAGTGTCTTAACAATACAGAATAAATTAAGGGTTGATGGAGAGAGGTGGATGGGAGATGAGCTAGATGGGTGACGGGTACTTGTGATGAGCACCAGGTGTTGTATGTAAGGGATGAATTACCGAATTCTACGCCTGAAACCAGTATTGCACTGTATGTTAACTAAAATTTAAATTAAAAAAAAAAAAAAAAAAGGAAAAAAGGTAGAATGAAAAAAAAATGAACTACAAATCATCAAATGGGGAATTGCTGGACAAATTATGACAGATCCACATTATAGCAGGCAACTGTCTTAAAATCAAGTTTGCAGAGAATATAACTCCGATATAGACAATATAACTCAGGAGGATGTCAAAGATAGGTATGTTTTGTTTAAAAAGATAATAAGCAATGACAACACTAAGAGGTTCAACAATGAGGCTTCCCTGTGCCCCACCATGCCCGTACATGCATGCTCTCCCTCTCAGCACACCAGACAGAGCGCAGGCAAACCAGGGAGGTGGGCGGCCTTTCCTGTCTGCTCTGCAGAGGAGGAGGAGAAGGCCTTCCACAGAAACCAAGTAGTCAGACACGCTGTATAAAAAGACTTTCATGCCAAAAGTTTCCTAAAAATGCATCAGAAGGTCAAACCCAGATAAACAACTGACTTCCATCTTAGTAGGGGAGTTCCAGCTCAGAATATAAGTTAATTATGAAACCTCCAACTACATCTACCCTTTTAACAGCCTTTGACCAGTGTTTCATACTTGTTCCTTATTTTTCTTTTCTTTCATAATTGAATACAGTAGATTGGCTTAGGTCCAATGACTGTCCCAATGAAATGAAAGACATGCTGCTTTCAATGCGTGCCCCAAACATTCCACTCTATCTTGTTCCCAATTGTATTAACTTTTAAATAATTTTTTAAAATGTTTGTTAATTTTTGAGAGAGACAGAGTGCGAGTGGGAGAGGGAGACACAGAATCTGAAGCAGTCTCAAGGCTCTGAGCTGTCAGCACAGAGCCCGATGAGGGGCTCGAACCCACAGACTGTGAGATCATGACCTGAGCCAAAGTCAGACACTCCACTGACTGAGCCACCTAGGTGCCCCCTTTTTTTAATAATTTTTTTAATGTTTATTTATTTTTGAGAGAGACAGACAATTGCATTAACTTTTAAAGACTGATGCTTCTGACTAGCACTTTCATTTGTGTTTTACTAATTTTTCGTTAAAGAATCAAGGCAAAGTACAGGAAGACATTCGAGAAACTGCACAAACACAGCGTTGCGTGCAGGCATGGTGCAGCTGAACCTGAACTCGTGGCTGGCAGGGAGCCCTGCGTACAGTAACTCAACATGTATGTCCACTGATGGACTCACAAAAGGCCCATTTTGGTACATGGTAAGAGTGTCAGAGCACAATATATAAAAGCAGAATACATGAAAGTTGAGATTCATTGTATTTTGAGCAAGAACACATGCCCAGGCTGAGACAACCCCTCTCAAGTCAGATATGGACATCTCTATGCATAGAACATGGGCCACAAGCTAGAGAGACATGCCAAGAAGCCCCCCAGTGCTGGAGAAAAACATTTGGACCAGACCAAAAGCACTATCTTCTACACCAGGTTGATGAGGAATAGTCATCTGATCTTTAGTGAGGAGGCACGCAAGCTGGTAACTAATCCACAGATTACTATTAATAGCGGTCTATTTACATTGAAGCAACTGTACATGAAACAAACTTGAATCCTCATTTCAGGGCAGGCATTTACTCTCAAACACTTTTGTCCACTTAAGATTGACTGTGGAATTAAAGAATTCTTCAGGTATCATTACATGCCGTTTGCTGGACTAACACAGAATTTTGACAGGCAACAACTCTGAAACAACTCCCCTTGCAGAGTCAGTCTTTAAAAAGCATAGCCTGACTGTGCTACATTTTACAAAACAGTACTTGAACAGCAGTGCCACAAAATGAATCAAAATTGTCTCAAGCAAACAGAACCTAATTGGATGGAAAATGAGAATTTGAGATTAAGAAAAATACATTTACATCTGAAAGTTTATTAAAAATCTAAACCTTTAGTGATAGTGAAAATACATGTATATAAAAATTGAAAACCATACCACAAGCATAAAGCCTAAAAGTTAATTTCTCACATTCCAACTGTAGAAAGGAGTTGTAAGAAGCACCCACCGTATGTGAACTTTTAAGCTACACACTGGCATTTCCTAGGACAGCTGATGCTGAGAGGGTCCAGATTAAGGCTTGCCACAGGAAAACAATAGCCTCCTTCTGTTATTCCTATCAGGAATGGCATCCGGGTAGTTACCCTAGCTTTCCCTTATCCCAGGAGGAGACACAAATATATGACTGAACAATGTGACGCTCCTGGAGTTCTTATTGATGAACCAGAATTTCAAGTCACAGTTCCTATATATTTTCTTCAGATTACAAACCACAAATTAGGGACCAGCTAGGACCGGCTAGATTTCCATGTAGAAAAGCAGTTTTGTAAGAGCTGTATCCATGAATCCCTACTTACCACACTCCAGATTTAAAGGGATTACTAAACTCCCTTAAGAACATTCTTGTTTTGGATACATTCCATAGAAAAGAAACGGGAAGGTAAATGTACCAAAATGCTGAAACAGAGATTAGAGAGAAAAGAAAGACAGTCACCAACTGCTTTAAGTCACCAATGGGTAAGAAGTACAACAGGATGTCTGTTCACTCAATAAAAATTGACTATGTGCCTACTGTTAAAAAAGAGACAACAGGTCCAAAATGGAGTCACTTGTGCTAAGGCCACATCACCAACAGGGACTTAATTCCTAACCTAACTGCATTTTCAGCCTCTCCTAGAAATGTAATCTTAACTAGTCAGTCTGGAACTAGCTGGTCAGCACTAGTGGGGTAATGTGCCTGACAGACTCCTGCTAGTCCCCAAAGGAAGGTGACTTTGCCTGAAACATTCTACTCTTTGCTAGTGACTTCCATGTCCCTTCTTATTCTGCCTATAAAAGTCTTTCATTTTGGGGGCGCCTGGGTGGCTCAGTGGGTTAAGCCAGCAACTTCGGCTCAGGTCATGATCTCACGGTTCATAGGTTTGAGCCCCGTGTCCTGCTCTGTGTTGACAGCTCGCAGCCTGGAGCCTGCTTTGGATTCTGTGTCTCCCTCTCTCTCTGCCCGCCCCCCCCCCACCCCCAACCCACACATGCTCTGTCTCTCTCTCTCAAAAATAAATAAACGTTAAAAAAAAAAAAGTCTTTCATTTTGTATTACAGTTCTTTGGAGCTCCTTTCTATTTTCTAGATGGGATGCTACCACCACCCAATTCATGAATGGTTGAAAAAGCCAACAAGATCTTTAAAATTTACTCAGTTGAATTTTGTTTTTCAACACATTTGGTGACAGCTGTGAGATCTGAAGGAAACTTCTGACAGCTTCAGGGACAACAAGAAACACAAGCATGTTACCCGGGAACCCTTCCAGTTCTCTTTCTTCCTGTTTTCCAGGGGCCATCGGTGAGTTCTTCTTGGTTCTGAGCTCAGCTCTTTGCACGAATTGACAATTAGATGGCTCCCCATCTAACTGGCTTTCTACAGTTCCCCATTTGATTAGAATCCCCAATCCTTGGTTTAGTCCTCAGATTCCACCTTGGGAACTGCTGGTAGTTCAGTCCACAGTTTCCCATTTGTTTAGAATACCGGCCCACAGTCCCCATTCTTTGGAATCTGCTGCATTAGTTCTTTCCCCAGTCCCCAGTTCCATGTTAGTAATTGTTGGTGGTTACTGACCAGGGTCAGGCTAGGTTCAATGTGATTTGTGTCGATGAAGGCTATTGTTAATCTCAGAAGCCAAAATCCACAAAACTACTGAGCATACGTGAACACTTAAAAGTTGTTAGAATATATGCTAGCTAACTCTTAAGACTCCTGTGTCTTAAGCTGGTCATCCAACTTAAGAATAGATTGGTTACCAAAAAGTAAATAAATAATAAAAATTTTTTACAAAGGGGTGCCTGGGTGGCTCAGTCGGTTGAGCATCCAACTCTTGCTCTCAGCTCAGGTCTTGATCTCACAGTCAGGAGTTCAAGCCCCGTGTTGTACTCTGTGCTGGGCATGAAGCCTACTTAAAAATAAATGGATGAATGAATGACTCAATGAGTGAATAAATGAATTGGTCACAGAATAGCCTAGATTGACACTAGGTCACCTGCAACCTCAAGAAAATTTCCATGTGATGAAGTACACCATAAAATACCTTATAATCATTAAACCAGCAACACATTTCCCTTAGGTTATTAGGTTGTCTCCAAGAGAATCAAAGCCTTAGCTTAAAAAAAAAAATCCTTAAATTCCAAACGGTTGAGTATGCCATCTTCCAGCCACCTGCTTATTTATTGACTAAAAACTATGGTTTAGGAAGCTATAAATATCTCCAAAAATCTTACTAAAGACAACCTAGAATTACAATGGCAAATATGGGAACATTCCAATTAAACAAGATCCTTTATTTAAGAAGTACCCTTAAAAGCAAGCGCCTGGGTGGCTCAGTTGGTTGAGTGGCCAACTCTTGATTTCAGCTCAGGTCATGATCAGGGTCGTGGGATCAAACTCCATGTCAGGCCCTGTGCTAAGTGTGGAGCCTGCTTAAGATTCTCTCTCTCTCCCTTTGCCCCTCTCCCCAGCTTGCACTCTCTTTCTCTCTCTAAAAAAAAAAAAAAAAAAAAAAAAAAAAAAAAAAAAGCTAAAAATTAAAAACAGCAAGGGTTTCCAAATCAAACAAACAGAATGGGATGGATACCTATTTTTATTGATGTATAGAAGCTTCCAAAAGTCTTCAAGATACCAAAATAGCTTCATTGAAAGTTTCATTGCAAAAAGGTAATGAAAAATTAAACAAACAAAAGGTATATAAAACAACACCTAGGTCTCCCACATCGCACCCTCTCAGGGGTCCCTCATCAAAAAACTGGCCCTGAAATCAATGTTTCATTTGCAATCAACTGGGACACTGGAAAAATGGTTTTCTCAAACGTCCCATGCACATCCTTCAGCACCAACTCGAATGCTCCATATCTGCCTCTGAAGGAAGGACCCCACAGATGAAACTGAAGGATTTTCTGATAAAGTGCTACATTATTCCCTTAAACAGCCAAGGGGAAACTGAAATTAAAACTAATGAAAAAACCCTTACCAAATCCTGGCTGACACTGGAGCTACACTCTCTACTTTAAACCCCACTCAGAGTCAACCGATGGGATCCTGAAAGACTAGCAGAAGCTGGCTAAGGTGAGAATTCTTACCTGAGTCAGCTCTTCCTGGTATCTGTCTGTCGTAGTCAGTAGAGAGAGGAAAAGAAAATATCTTTTGCATCTTCTTTGGGGATGCCTCTTGAGTCCAAGGGGTTGTTCAATACTGCCAGGAATATTTACTGTTTGTCCCAGCTTGAACTTGACAAAATATTTGAAAGGACTTGTGTGTGTGTGTGTGTGTGTGTGTGTGTGTGAGAGAGAGAGAGAGAGATTTTATTTTTAAGTAATCTCTACACTCAACATGGGGCTTGAACTCACAACCCCAAGATCAAGAGTCACACACTCTACCAACAGAGCCAGTCAGGTACCCCTGAAAGGACTTTTTAAAGTAACACAGTGGTCAGAAGTTGACCACACTGGATCAGAGCCTGATAGGAATTTCTTTTTAGCACTTCTCCCCTAAGCTAAAATTATGTATCCAGAAAGAAAAAAACTTCTGAAGACTTTGTGGAAGGATTTGCTAAAACACTGAAAAGGCAAACAGCTCTAAACTCAGAACACAGAGATCTTTGATCTTCATCTTAGTTGGAAATCTTACTGATATATAAAAAAAAAAAGCAAATTAATGTGCTTTAAATGGGTGGATCAACCAACATATGCTATCATTTAAGTTACAACCCAATTCCTTGAGAAATTAAAAGCAAGTGTCCTTATCTTACAAATCTTTGCAAAACCAGAAATGCAGCTCCAGAAACAGTTCAAAGTCCACCTATCCTTTTCACCAATCCCCAAACCTGCCTTACTTTTCTCAAAAGGTTTGTAAGGACTGTAAAAATTCTGACCTTAGGGAACAAAAGTACTTCTTAGAAGAACTAGCACTCTTTCCCTGTGCTTTTGAGAGGTAAATGCTCTACCTGGTTGTCTCCAGGAACTCTTATCTAGACCATCCCTAATTCCTAGGAATGAAGAAAAAAGTGGGGAGAGGCTATCTACAAATACGAATTGCTACAGAAGGTCCCTTGTCCCAAATCTGGTTCACGGCTTCTATAAGATTACTTTTAAGGACAACTATAAATCTTAAGTGTCTTCCCCACAAATATTAGTAGAAAAAGCCTTCAACATCTGTGTAGATAACCTCACTTCATCTACCAGAAACTTGATTTGGATCCAAATGCTTTTACAAACTAGTAAGTTTTGCATTATCATACCCTAATTTTTTTTTTAAGTTTATTTAGAGAAAAAGCATGAGTGGGGGAGGGACAGAGACAGAGGGAGGGAAGGAGGGAAGGAGAGACAAAGAGAGAAAGAGAGAGAGAGAGAGAGAGAGAGAGAGAGAGAGAGAGAATATCAAGCAGGTTTTGCACTGTCAGTGCAGAGCCCGATGTGGAGCTCAACCTCATGAACCATGAGATCATGACCTGAGCCGAAGTTGGAAGCTTAACTGACTAAGCTACCCAGGTGCTCCTTTATTGCTAAAATTTTCAATGAAAGCTATAAGGTCTCTCTTTGCATATGTCTGCATGTTTACATGTATCTTTACATAAATGCATTATAGATGTGTGGTATTTTCTTCCTCTGAATGGTATTGACAAAATTAATGTGTTTGTATTTAATTGGCTTAAAAACAAACAAGCATTTATATGAATTAAGTATTCCTAACACTCAGAAATATGATAGGAACTAACCCAAATGGTCTTCAAGTTCACATGATCTGGGAAAATATTTGGTATTAAAGTTAATTTAAATTTGTTGGTTTAATTAAAATAGACATGTCTTAGGGTGCCTTGGTGGCTCAGTCATTTAAGCATCAGACTTCAGCTCAGGTCATGATCTCACGGTTTGTGAATTCGAGTCCCGTGTTGGGCTCTGGGCGGACAGCTCAGAGCCCGGGGACTCTGTGTCTCCCTCTCTCTCTCTCTCTGTCCCTTCCCTGCTCACATGCTGTCTGTCTGTCTGTCTGTCTCTCTCTCTCTCAAAAATAAACATAAAAAAATAGACATGTCCTAGACAAGGCAGTTGAGGAGGAGGGAGCAATTGGAAGCTGGGGAGGCTAGCTTGGCATGCACTCCAGACCTCGGGAACGTTATTGTGCGTAGATCCGCTGATTTTGGAAGACTGTTGCCCAGAAGAAAAGATATTTGGTTTTCACAACCCAAGGATGTAACCAAGTATAGAGGGCTGCTGTATTTGCAGAGCTAAGTCCTCCAGTTCTTGATTCACTGACAGTAAATGCTATGAAAAAGACTTCCAGGGGCGCCTGGGTGGCTCAGTCAGTTAAGCGGCCGACTTCAGCTCAGGTCACGATCTCGAGGTCCATGAGTTGGAGCCCCGCGTCGGGCTCTGGGCTGATGGCTCAGAGCCTAGAGCCTGCTTCCGATTCTGTGTCTCCCTCTCTCTCTGCCCCTCCCCCGTTCATGCTCTGTCTCTCTCTGTCTCAAAAATAAATAAAACGTTAAAAAAAAAAAAATTAAAAAACAAAAAAAACAAAAAGACTTCCAGAGCTGTCCTGGGTTGCATGAGACTCACTGAGGAGACATCTGGAATGGCCTGTGTCCTGCTTGTGAAAAGATGGAAGAAACTGCCAGCAGTATAAACAAACAAACAAACAAACAAACAAAAAACTGGAATCATGTAGCAGATGCAAGGACAGGACCCAGTCTGAAGACAACACTGAAACCTAAGACAGTGAAAACTCTATCTGGAAACAGGATAAAAAGCAACCAGATCAGTAAACTACAGAAGGAATTTAAACGATTCTGATGCTCACAGTACCACCTCAAGTGCCTCCCCAGCTCAGTCTCCTTGTTATGGTAACCAGTCAGATGATGGCTCAGATACAGAGATGGCTCCTGGCTCCAACAGAACGCCCATTTTTTCCTTTTTAGACCTTACATACTGGAAAAGACAGAAAATATGTTGTGGGATTATCTATAAAGGCCATTTTGGAGAAGTCCTCATTGTCACACACCTATTGTTACACACCTAAGCCTTGCTGCAACAATAAGAAAGCAGCTGCTGAGAAGCCGGAGGAGCGGGGGCCAGCGCCTCTGCCCATCTCCACTCAGGAGTGGTGACTGAGGTTTAGGTAGAAAGGGAACAACAACAACAACAAAAAAAAACTATTTAAATTTTGGAAAGAAAACAAAGCAACAAAACCCTCCTATTTTTAACTTTGGATACCTGCTATTCTGCCAAAAGACACTTTCTAGAATAGCTTTGAATGGGTTGTTATTTCTCCTCCAATTCCACAAAGTCTGAAGCCAGTGTCCAGCTTACTAAAAGAAAAAAAGTATACATAATATTTAAGATGTTGAGTATTTCATAGGAAAGCTGGATGCTGCTGTAAAGTTCTCTTTAAGACTTTTTTTTTTTAATCCCCTTCTAATGAAGGAAACTAGGGGAATTTCAGGGGACAGAGATGGGATTTGTTGTATGATAAACGTATGTAGTTTTTACTCTTTCTATATTAAGAAGCAGTGGTTGGGGCATTTTTAAGATGGCTGGCTGTCCTTGTTTTCCTTCATGATAATAAATTTGTCATAACTCAGTAACATGGACTTGCCCCAAGAGGTAGTTGTTAATAATTTAAGGTCTTGCCAAGGTTCTGATGATTCAAACCTGTACTACTGAATATTAAGCAGGACAGACTAAGTTCTCTGGTGCAAATACCTTGAAGGAGTAATTTCTAAACATACAGAGAGGTAACTTGAGTGTGTATGTTGCATCCTCTGTCACCTCCCTCCATACTGATTTTTGATAAAGATTTTAATCTATATTGAAACTGCTAAAACAGAATCAAAGCTCCTCTGGGGAAATGTAAAGTTTTAGGATGAGCAATCCTAAATGAAGAGTACCAAAGCATTACCGCATGGTAGAGATCACAGTCTATTAAAAATGTTAAATTAGCTAAAAAATTGTGCAAGTCTTCAGAATGGCATACACACAAAAACAAAGGTTAATGTTTCTTTGGGCACATTTCTTTTTTTTTTTTTTTTTAATTTTTTTTTTTAACGTTTTATTTATTTTTGAGACAGAGAGAGACAGAGCATGAACGGGGGAGGGGCAGAGAGAGAGGGAGACACAGAATCGGAAACAGGCTCCAGGCTCCGA